>NC_056731.1:811267043-811284543 GCF_019279795.1 Protopterus annectens | reverse complement strand
CATGTGCATATATGTGCCCACAAAGTGCAAAATGAACATCGTGATGTTTTTGCAATGTAGCAGCTAAGAAAGGTTCTATTTACAAATAATTTGCTTACAAGAAGAAGAAAGATGTTATTAAGTAAGGCAAGTGGAGACCAAGTATAAAATGTATTCCGAGGATGGCACATGAGTGTGTGGTAGCTGAGTAAGTCACACAAAAGAGAAGTACATTTTTCTATTGACACTGGTGTAGAAATAATGCATTTAACTTAAGATGTGGGTCAAGGAGTTTGTAGAGACTATTCAGAGATGAAGCCAGCTGCAGTTAACTTGAAAGACTATCACACAGATGGAGTGCACTCTCTTCTTCAAAGACTGTTATTCACATGGCGTACATAATCATTCAATCACAAGCATATTCCTGCAAGCATACCTTCATATGAGTGTTTATGCTAGACGTGCTTAAGCTTTGATGTTACTATCACAAGAAAACATTAGACACTGTTTAGTCTGACAGCTTGCACAGTCAGACATATCATCCCTAATCTTGGTTGATAACAGACACCCCTTTGTTGTACAATTCTTTTAAGCTATATGCCTGCATGCTTGTTTTAAAGACAGTGATGTCCCTGTCAGTCTTTTACTCACTGTTCTCTTCTCAAGGACTATTCCAGTCCTTTAGAGCCAACTCTGTAGGCATATGAGGTCTATGTTAGAATGTCAACAAGCCAGAATGTCAATGCCCATAACAATGAGCCCATAACATAGAAATGGCACAACAGTGAAGTGCGATAAAAGTGACACTTAAACATTGCAAACACATTTTGGTACTTACGTATTATCGCAACCAGATTTGTGACGTGTGATTATTTCTGATTTATTCGTAAAACAATGTATATTAATGTGAAAAGGGGTGTGTAAAGTAATAACTAATATTCTGTCACATTATTTATGATATTGAAAGAGGACTAACGGCAAAACTCCTCTTCCTGGGTAGCATCCTTTTCTGATGTAACAATGAATAATGCAATAAACATGCTTGCTGCTTCCAAATCCGGTGAAGAAGGACCTGATTTTTTTAATTACATTTTGTAAATCTTTTTTATACAGCTTGTAAGCTGCAGTTTTTACACAAAAAGTAGTATGCAGAAAACCGAATAAATAAAAGTAATATTACAGCTAACCGACATTTTGTAAAATGCATGACTTGCAATTCTGAACATATTAGAAAGTCCACCGAAAGGTATTAAGAGCACTGACATTCCCTTGGCAAGATAGTGTGTGTGTGTGTGTGTGTGTGTGTGTGTCTTTCTGCTTATTCCGGTCAGGGGTCGCCACAGCGGAACTCAGGTCCGCTAATGTTTGGTAGTGGATTTTTACGTGCTGAGTTACCAGCCCTGATGCACAACCTTCAACTAAGGCACGCCCATTCACGCATGCCTCCACACAGAAGACGCTCTAGCTGAGAATCGAACGGGACGTCTTGTTGAGAGGCGACAACGCTACCGCAGCACCACTATGATGTGAGCTGTAAAACACAGGATCTACACAATACTCACAGTTACATGTCTTACAGAGCATCCAAAGTTGCGATACATTTTAGAATGTCAAGAAAGATTAGATTGGATAAGGATGAGTGTGAAGCAGCAGTCACATTAATTTCATGCTAAAACAAGTTACATCAGAAAAGAACGCCACCCTAGAATACAAAGAATGATCGCTATTCCTTTTCCTGCCTCACACACAGGGAGGCACACTAATAATTACTTCATACACCCCTTTTAAGGTTAACAGAATTTTTTTTGGCAAGCCACAACAAATTATCACAGGCTGCAAATCTGGTTGCGATAATACATAAGTACCCACATTTTTGCTGGAGAGCAAGCCCCCTGAACCCCCCCCCCCCCATGTATGGAGCTGTGTCACTCACACCCCCACTAATTATACACCAACTTCAAGACAACACTACAGCTAATAATGAGAAAACCCCAATCCCAGCTGCATCACCATCTTGCACTGTTACCCACTTGCAAAGTGCAATGTTTTAAGAGTCACTGTTATGGCACTTCAGTGTCATGCTGTTTCTCTTTTTTGGGCTTGATGTTATAAACATCAGCATTCTGGCTTGTCGATGCTCTAACACTGACCTAGACATAAATGTCCTGGATTTATGTCTATGCCTCTCAACCTCTTTGCACAAAAATTCTGGGCAACATCAAAAATAATGGAGGCCATTTATTATAACTCTCAGATTCTCATACTTGCCACATTTTCATTTCTGACAAAGCTGTGACTTTAACACTAATAATGAGTAAATAGATGTGATATGCTCAATACATATCTATGTTATTACAGTGCATTCACCCTGCAAGAAAACACATAATAAAAAGTTATAAAACTGTTATTTTTATTTTTATTACAAAGTCACATGGCAGCTATCTATGTACTGCATTACAGAAATATGGCCATTCACAAAAATCTTGTTTGCTTCCTGTAGAATGCGTATATGGTGTTTCCCCACCTCCGCTTCTGTCACAAGCACTGATGTAAACACCAGTACATTCAATGTTACAAAGGCCATGGGGTTTTACCTCTGTCCTTTGTCATTTCCACATAACCATGTTACGTGACACCTTTTTCACAGAGATGATACATATGCACTTCTGGTTAACCTATAAGATGCATTCTGAAGCTACAGTATTTTACAGTAAAGAGTACTTTGTCTGAGAAACATAAAAGCCAGCCTATCTTAAAAAAAATCAAGTGGGACAAGACTGCATCTCTTCAGACAACATGCAACTTCGTCACATTTATTTGAAAAACATGATTCATTAGTGCTGGAAACATGTTAGTCATGATAGTTTTTTTTTTTCACACTCATAGCTTCACCTGAAATGAAAACAAGTTTTCATCTTCTGACTTTTTACTACAAAAACAGCAAGAATTAAGAGTGATATAAAAAGAGCAGAAGAAGGTGATACATTCTACTAAAGACAGAATGAAACATAACAGACCATGCATTGCTTAACTTAGATGGATAGATAGATAGATAGATAGATAGATAGATAGATAGATAGATAGATAGATAGATAGATAGACAGACAGAGATATATAGATATAGACAGACAGTTATATAGTTTGCATTGTGGGAGCACAGCGAATGGAAGATGAGAATATACACTGTACACAGCATTAATGCAGCATTTGTACTGCATTCAAGATGTGAAATAATGCAGTTTTGATGGCTGTAAATGTCAGTTGTCAAGTAACTGTTGAAGATACTGGAACACATCATAGAATTCTAATCTTCAAGAAAAACTGTATCTAAAAACAAATCCAGACTATGCAGGGTTCTAAATGTGCAGTGATATGTTTGTCACTGCAGAGTTACTGGTGAACAGAGAACCCCACTACTTAATCCAAGAAGTTTATTGGCTACAAGACTTCATCCTGTTTGTGTGCACATAAGGGTACCCACCCCTCTAAAGCATTTAAGTTCCCACAATTAAGATAAAATAGTAATCTTAAACTACACCGTCTCTATATTCCAAAGTGTATCAGAAAGGCAAACCTTTTTAATCAGCATTCCATGATGGTCATCCTAGCTGCATTGCATTCAGATAATATTAATGTGCTGTCAGAATTGTTTTAACTCATTTGAGCCTATTACACCTGTTTGTATACTTCCAGTTCACACCCTTAGTTCCTTATGGCATCCAGACCTTTAGTGAGCTTGGCTTCTTTAACCAAGTGACTCTTATCAGTAATAATAGGCAGTATTAGAAAGTCCAATGATTTATTAACAAAATGACAATTAGATTGTTAATCTAGGATGTCCTGTAGTACATAAATTAATCACTGCTCATCACTTATTATTCATATTTTCATATTTATGTTCATATTTTCATAACTAAAAGTGCTGCATATTATTGAGGGGAATAGTGTGCTATGCCTTGGTGGGAGACAGAAAAATTCATAGTTAATGTCCATTTACATCAAACAAAACCTGAAATATCACTAGTTGTTAATAATTATGAAAATAAAAACTATTTATGTACTTAATACTTCAAAAACAAGTGACTTACAAACTCTTTCATGGCATCAAGTGAAACGTTGGATATTGTTGAAGAACATTGATATTTGCACTGTAAGTTGAACATCTTAAGATATTCAGTGTTATTTATACTGCTAGTAATACAATAAAGCATATATTTTCATATTTCTGTAAATATTTCAATAAACATGCACTCAAAAACAAATGTCTTGTTGTTGTGTGAAAGCTTTTGTCTGGTTAATCAAAATATTCTAACAATATATGTCCAGGTTGTAAGTTTTCAAGACATGACAATTTGTGAAAGTTTAGCAAAAAGTATAATTTGGGCTTTGAGGGCATTATAATCTTTATAGTATTTATGGAAAGACTATACATGCACTGACTCACTGTAAAGAATACTTTGTACTGATAACATTGCTGTTTGTGCAGTTTTAATAGCTTTTATTTTCACAAAATACTTCATTTGTTTACCTTCTGTGTTTTAAGTTTATTTTTCAAAAAAATAACTGGAATGCAAGATGTGTGTAGGCTGCTAAACTTGCGACATTCCACACCACATGGGTGTTAATTTAATTGAGCTGATTTTCCTTTAACTGGCAAGAAGCTGAGCTGAATACACAAAGCATGAGTGACAAGTGAAGAGGAAAACAACCATTTGTCAAGACTAACAGTTTACTTCTTCATGTCTGAAAAGTAACATTTAATAAGTAGCCTGCAGAAATGCATATCTTGCATATTTGGCACCAGAACTGAAAACAAAATATTTTTAGATGTACATTAAATGAAATGTTTTTTTTTTTTCATAGCTTAAAGAATTTCAAAAGTACCCTGTTAGATTTTCAGCATGCCAATTCATGACCCCACCACATGGACAAAAGTTGCACCATTTTTTTAAGTATAGCCTAGAAAGCGATTTTCCACTAAACAGGTAAGGAAATCTCCTTTGGGATAAAAAAGTATATTTAGTCCTGAAAAATGATGGCTAACACATTCATAAAACATTCCGAAGAAAGCATAATCTTTACTCTTCAGTCCAAAATACGTAAAAAAACTGCCCATAATAATGAGCCTGCATTCACAATATTAAAATTAGGCTTACATTTAGTTTGGGTTCAAAAAGCTTTTGCTTCAGATTTTCACTATACACTATCTTGACTTTTTTCTTGTCAACACAAGTAGAATAATTTACTTATCTTGTCCCAAAGCTTATTTTGCAATGAGGCATGCAAAAAATTAATATCACATTACAAATGCAAATGTTCACCTAGATATAAAAAATTGTAACTAACACAGTTGCAAAATTATATACTTAAAAATATTAGGCAGGCTCATGTTTTATGTGTCCTGGGCACTTGTGTCTTGTAGTTTTATTGCATATAACCCATGTATGGACTTGCAGCCTAGAGGACTATTAACCATTTGTGTCAATATGGCTTTATTAGTTATAGTGTCAGAGGACATGAAACCAACAAGGTACCTGTTGCAGTCATGGCAACGTGACACTATGGCATCGGCTGGACCACTTCTGACAAGAAGGTTCTTGACCTGTCATTTGATACAGTGGCAGACCAGGACAGATGTACAGAACAGAAGAGGGAGGGACTGCTACTTATTGTAATGTAGCAAAGCTACAGAAACTAATATCTGCATTGAATGAAACAGTGTATGTTTCATTCCTGTTTTGATAAAAATCAAACTTCTTTTATACCAGCAGTGATGAGTCGTCTGACAAGCATGGCAAAGTTGTGCACTTAATTCCAGTATATGAAATGGGAAATGCTGCTAGTATTCTCTCTCTCTCTCTCTCTTTCTCTCCTCTTCTTCTTTTGTCCCAATAAAATCCTAGTATGTGCATGCCAGCAGGCTTAACAATATAGCTGTCCTGTCCTGCAGTATTGTTTTTTTTTTTCTTCTGCATGATATAGAAATCACTGAATGAAACTTGGGCTGCAAACATTCAGCCTCATACATAAATACTCAATGTTCTGCACAACTATTTGAAGAAACAAATACTGCAACATAACAAGAAAACTTCTATGATCAGTATTCCAAACAACAGCACTATTTTCTTCCAGAAAGCATGTTTTTCGCACAGCAGAGCCACATAGTTAAAAAAGTCCCAAATGCTGCTTGCACTGTTTATAACCACCAAATTTTCCATTAATAATTACTGGCAAACCCATGACGATAAACACTGTTTTTATCACACTACAAGAATAAGTTTCAACTGTTTTATTCATGTTCACCTTTTTTTTTTTTTACTATAACATTTATTACAATGAAAACATGTTTGTTCTTTATATTTCTGGGACATAAGGTAATACTAATCATGAGACTACCTTGCATATTCAACAGTTAACCTCAGCACAGGATGTTAAAAAATGCAAACTGTGGCTGAATTTAAACTGAACTAACTGGCCATGAATTGCACTGCTACATGTAGGATGATGCTTGAAACAAGAAAATTGCAATTGTTTCAGCTAGATTGGTATGACACAACTGCTTTTGCTACACAATAAGCTTATTTTTGGACTGCATTAGTTGTGTTGTTTCAGTAGCTATACAGGTTGAATTTGGTAGCTTGAAATTACAATGGCTCTAAGTGCTCATTATTCTTCGACATAACTTGTTGATTGAAAAGGTGTTTCTTACTTTTATATCATTTGTTCTTGTGTTGGTTGGGTCTCTAAAACTGCTACACAAGGGAGGGATGTTACTGTGAATTCACTCAGTGGCAGTTAACAGAAAAGGCTAGTCAGCTGCAAGTATGCAAGAAGTGATATTACTCTGAACTGGAAATGTCATTTTCCTGAACATGCATTGTCCTCAGAGCTTCATTATACGCCAAAGGAGGGTATAGGTGATAACAAGGGATCTGCCCTCATAAATGTTAATGTTTTTTTATTAGTTGCTGCTGCTTATTTGCATTTTCAATAAAACTGTCTTTCATCAAAATGTTTTTTTCATTTTGTTGAATTTCAGTTGGTTAAAACTAATTGCTTTGTTTCTATGTCTGAGGCTTGCAGTTAATTGAGTTAGATCTACTTTAATAATATCTGAAAAATGTATATAAGTATAAACCATTTATTTGTGTGAGTTTGCACTTAAGGAAATGACACTGTGACATGTTTTTTCTGACAGGTTTAACTTTGATGAGAAAGCAAAATATATTTATATATGTGCAGACGCGGACGTGCGCGCGCGCGCACACACACACACACACACACACACACACACACACACACACACACACACACACATGCCAATATACTATTTTATCTCCTTTGGGGAAGTTATCAAGATTTTTATAGTTGTAAAACACCAGTTCCTGTTCTCCTAGATACAAAATATCCCTCCCAAAGAAGGTACCAAGACATCTTTTCACTTTCCTCGGGCCACACAGTACACATATGAGGCTAATTTATTTAAATTTCCACAGCTTTCTCACTTTAATAATCAGCTCCATCATTGTAACACTTGAAACAGATGTTTTTCTAACAAATACTGATGTTGATACAAACTTGATAATACAGTCTATGTCCAAGTACTATATTTTAAATGAATTTGAATGTTACAAATGTTCATAGCATGGAATACATCATATCTGAAGAATGCAGCATTAATCTGATGGTGGCTTAATTTTCTAGCATATGTAACTCTTACTACTTTTTTTATCAAAGTGGCAGTTTTTCAAGACTTACACTACATACCTAATCTGACTGCCATAAGAAATGCAAAATACCACCAGCTATGACCAACTACCTAATTATGGCAGATAAGTAAAAAACTTAACTTTTAGTTAAAATCTTCAGTTAAAAAACAAGCCACTGCCTCATTTTTATTGCAAAACATTTTAACTGAAAGAGAAGCAAAGCATTTTAAGTCTAATTTTAGTTTACAACTCATCCTTACTAGTGCCAGAATAGACACTAAGAGGTGACCATTGTCTGGGATGCAATGCATCCCCCAAGCCAATACCGATGGACCTACTACACATCAGCAAATCACTCAGAAGTACTTGCTCTAGTGATCTAAACTTCTTTTGCAACATCAACAGAATGGTGTGGAGGGACAGGTATATCTTGCAGACGATGACATTACTCTGGAACAGACTCCCCATCCACGTAAAACAAAGATCATCCCTGTCCATATTTATGTGCAACTTGGATTTATGAGTGAGTAGTAGAACATTTACTACAGGACTGCCCCCTGTACTTCTAATGGACAGGGACAGCTTCTAAATATGTTATCCTATGTAATGGTTTCCTCCAATTGTGCATGGTATGATCCCAGTTATTCTCACTAGGGGTAATACATAATTGTCAACCATTAGATGGATAAGGCCAATCTAGCACCAAACACGATAGGTTAAATTCAAGGACCACAAAAGGAAACTGGCTAAACTTAAAATGGCCTGCAAAAGTTGCTAACCTATTACTTATGTATGAACCTATAAAGCATAACAGTTTGTTTCTGGCATATTATAAAGCATTAAATACATGCATCTTCTGGTGTATGAATAAGCATAAGTTACTTTTCCTGGCTGCATTCAATACATGGTTAGAAAACCAAAACTGCCAATTTTAATTTCCAACTTTTCTGTCATATATGGTAAAGAACAGTTATCTTAAAAAAAGCATAACATGTGAGGATAGATAGCCACAAGCAAAGAGTGATCAGATATTAATGTGGCTCCAGGTGACCGCAGGCAAAAAATGGACAAAGACTGGAGTCTGAAACATCAGATGCAGTGGCTCTCTGAAACAAGGGGCACATGTCAGTAAACACAATAGGGAAAGGTTAAAGGACTATGGCAGGACATTAAGGAATGGTCTTGAAAAGCATGATGAAGGAATTGAAAGACTGAAATTTGTGAAAAAGAGGAAAGGGGCATGAATAAATGGGACAGTGAAAGTGGTCCGAAGGAGGTAAAGGAAGATGTATAGGAAATGGACAGAGGAAGAGGTTCAGGGGAGGACTATGGCAAAATACGAAGGAAGACAGCTAGAATCATATGAAATAGAGAAAGCTGACAGGAAATGGGAGAGAATGACAGAAAAAAATCTTCTGAGACACAGAGAAAAGAAGGAGGTTGAAGTAGGAAATGGGGACTAGGTGAATCATCGGTGGTATACGGGGGCAAGAGTATCGTATGAAATAAGAAAAAGGTCTCATCATGAGAGTAGGCTTGAGAATAAACAACGAACTTAGACAGATGCAATTTCATCGAAAGAGGGGGTGGTACCATATTCACCAGTGCTATGGGTGGATAGGTTTTTAAGGCCAGAGGGATTATATGCATATGTCCTGAGAAGACATTTGAAGTACTAGGAAACACTTTGGCAACACAGTTCAACAAATCCTTTCAAAAAGAGTTTGTACATTTGGACTGGAAAATGGCAATGTGGTTCCTTGTGTAAGTGGGGAACAAAGGGAGACCTGAGAAATTACAGGATGATTTTAAATTCCAGCCCTGATAAATTCATGGACAAGATCCCCTGCAGATGGCTAGTGTAATTTCTAGACAGCAGAGGGGTAAGGCATGAAATTATATAAGGTTTCAGTGAATATACATCCTGTCAAATAAACATAAGGTATTTTTTCATCTGGGTGAAACAAATAGTGGATAAGAAGCTTATGTAAGTAATTTATTTTGACTTCAGTAAGCTATTCTGTACCATATCAAACATAAAATGTACACCTGACCTGACAGGGATGTTGGTGGGAGATACGATGATAAGCAAGGTGGAAAAGTACATAGTAAGAAAGAAGCAAAAAATGACATTGGGAAAGAATACTTAAAATAACTGAAGTAATCATCTGAGGAGTCGGTTTTGGCCTAATGTTATTCAACACCTTAATCTCAGAAATCAAACTGGGAATGAAGAACAGGGTAAACCCGCTACCTGACAACATGAAAATGGGGCAAAAGGGGCTGATGAAGCTAAGTAGAAAAAAACAAATGATAATGTAAGTTAAATACATGCATGCGCAAAGAAATGTACTCTGAAAGCAATAACTCCTGGAAAGGATATGAACACGATGAGGTATTACTGACAATGCTAAAGAAAGTCTTAGATGTGATGGTTAGAGCTAAAATGAATGATCAGGAGCAACATAAAGGTGTGATCAACAAGGACAATAAGATGTTGGCATTTACTGCTTAGGAGTCTGTAGACAATCTAAGGTAATCCTACCCATGTACAGGGCAATAGTCAGGCCACACTTAGGTCTGCTGTGTTCATGTCCAGATGACTTCAAAAGACTGAGAGATAGAACTGCGGAGAGGACATAAATAAATCAACAAGAATAATACAAGAGAAGAGAAGAATGGACTTTGAAAGGAGGCTGAGAAGTTTGGGTCTACACGTTATGTCATATCAAAAATGGAGGAAAGCTATGATATGGTACACAAAACACTCAAAGGGCAGGTACATGGGATGGGTTAGTACAGAAGGATAGAGGAGTTAACAGGAACTCACCCCCTTCAGATATAATGGTCCAGGCTTGGCCTTTATATTAGGAAGTTCTCCTTCTCAGATGGAGTGCAGGATTACTGAAGCTGAGTACCAGATAACATACATAGCTAACAGCAAATTATAAGACTTAAAAATTGCATGAAGACAGGGTAGGGCAGGAGCTGAACAACAGTCAGCAGCAAACTAAAAGATTCAGAAACTACACAGATCAAAGATCTCCTGCTGCCTTATCTGTGTACCTATATATGGTGTATGCTGAGATAGTCCCCTCATGATTTTCTGAATACACTTGTATTTTTTTTCAAAGTATAAGTGCTTGCATTAGTGAAAGTTAAAGACTATCTTCTGAAAATGCAGCTTTCTCAGTCTTATTTTATCACAAAAAGGAGAAAGGCAAACACTTTTTGTTTTGTTAAAGGTAAAACAAGTATTTTTGCCTTTTCTCAGAGTAATGACAACCTTAGTGGTGATTACAGTAAGTAGTATGGGAGTTGGAGCATACCTTTCACCTGTCCAGATTTTTGCAGAATGCTCAGATTTTTGCCTTATATTTTGGTCTGTTCCTCATATTTGTGGTTTTCTAGCAACTCGGTGAGGACTGAAGTTATTAAATTATGACACACATTTGAGTTCCATATTTTACATCCTTCAGAAAATGCTTTCTTACACAAATCATGTTATTCTAACAATATTCTAAGCTTATAAGAGCAATATTTAAAATCTGTCCCTATTTTGGACCTTTGGCACCCAATGTTTTAAGCTTTGTCCAGATTTATTGTGCTAAGACATTGAGAGGTATGGTATGGAGTACAGCTAGTGCCAGATAAAGTGATCTCTATATAAAAAACATTTGTTTCACATAAATGCCCTGCTACAATTTTGCAATGGCCATTGTATGTAAGTATTGTGAAACCTTCAATTTCTTTGCAGAATCATTTATTTCACATGTAGTACAGGCATCACTATAATCTCTGATATGCTACCACTTAGACAAGGAAATTTTCATTTTTATTTATCTTCAGTCAGGTTAGATTTGTAACATTTGAATGGGGTATGTATCCTGGAATAATACTCAACAGCCATACCAGAAATCAAGAAAAGGCACAATATTTTTCATTGCTCGTGAAATGTACCGATCCATGCAGCCCAGGAAAAGTATTTATCTGAGCTGTTCTTCTTACAGATAATGCACTCTCAAATGAAACTACAAGTCATTTCCTACCAAAAAGATAAATTGTCGCCCTGTAGCTATGTAATGTACCTCTCACTATTTTAGCAAACACAGAATTAATTTGACAAAACCTGGAACACAATGCACAGGGACTGAAGCAACTAAAAATCACAGCATTATGTTTAATAGCAAGAATAGATGACCATACAAAGACAAATGTGAATTCTATCTTGTATACAAAATAACTGAAAGCATATGGGTATTTCGTAGTCATGTACACTTTTTTAGCCAAACAGTAAACTAAAAGAGGCAAGATGGTATATCCCAAAAGATCTGCATCTGTGAGATGCACTAATTATATAACACATTTACAGGCCTGATACAAGACCATAGCTGCTCCTCTATTAGGAATCCCTTTTTCATTTCAAAAGAAATCAAAATGTTCAGATGACAATACATGTCACTTAGGAACCTACTATTAAACATACATATATACCTCAATATAATTTCCCTTGAGTCTTGCCGATACAAAGCAGAAATAACATTGCAGTTTTTAGTTTATTCTAAATTTACATGAAAACCTTTTGGTCTTTCAGACATGTAAATACTTTATTAAAGGTCATAGCATCTACAAAAGAAAAAAAAAGCACTAAATATGCAGGGAGCTACTTGGCAAAGGAAAATATACAGCAAATGCCAGAAACCTGAGATTATGTGAGTATTTTGGCAAGACTAGCACTGATGCCGTTTTCATTCCTGACATGCTAGATTACTAAAACCACTGCTAGCAGCATGAAGCAGGGCAGTTTGAGATCATTTGCATAGGAAATATCTTAGTCACCAACAGAAATTCACATCTGGTGGAAAGAAACTTACTGCATGGTTATACAATCTTTTGGCTATTCTGTGATGATGTGCAGAAAAAAAATTTTCCAAAACAGCCCTGAGTGAGGAGAATAATGATAAATAAATCACAAGTGCAGATTGTAAGTACTGTTCTAGAAAAACAGCTGCAGTTACATACAATAAAAAAATATATACAAACATTGGTACAATCAGTTCAGTTTTGTCAGTTTTACAGTCATTCCCCTAGATCACAAATAATTCAATTAAATGGAAGAGCAAAACAGATGTCCATGATCTTTTCTTCTCTTGCTGAAAGATGAAGGCAGTATAATTCTTGGCATGCAGAAACAATATGGGTTTCTACCTGTGTACCATTTATTTAGCTCCCTGCCGCCCTTTTGGAAACACATCCACTTACGCTGATCCAGACAAACTTGAGAGCTGTACTGATTGCACTGCCTTACATTTAATAGAGTTTCCAGTGTCAATGGGGCTCCTACTGGAGCCTTTCCTTCATTCCTGAATGGAAGAATGGCGGATAGATCTGTGGTAATCTTCTGAACTACTTAAGTGATCTGGTAGATCATAGCCTCTTAAATAGTGTCCACTGTTGTGATGAGCAAAGTTAAAAAGTTGTCTTGCAAACACGGGTTCAACCTAGAAGTAAGATAACAGCCAGGGTTAGTTATTATGGTCAGAAAAGAAGCACTGTGATTACACAACATATGATTTTAATTCCAACATTTGTGAAACATCATTTCCAAAGTTCCCCAGTTTCACAGTTGCAAGATCATATTTTCCCAGAATGACCTACAAGACGGATAAGGACACGTTCCCAAGTATTACTGAAATGAACACCTGCTGTACAGAATTCGCATTTAAAATCTTGTCAACAACCTTTTTTCAGTAGCATTTAGGCAGCAATAGGAAATTAAATAATTAGTGTATGTTTGGTCTACATGCATTCTAATGCTTTAACCATCTAACTAATCTAAAATCAGTGTAGCCTTATTAGCAAATGAAGCACAAGTTTATTGCTTCTTTTTTGACATCACTGTCTTGTTGCAGTTTTAGAATCACAACAGGAGTCACAAATATTTATCACCTGTAGCTAAAAAATGAAGTGCTTTCCAAACGTGATCTGCAAAAGGACGAGCACTAATGTACCTTACAGCTCTGTACGGATGACACTCGAAGCCCTAGAAACAGAAGTTGTAGGAACAGTAATTTAGGACAACCACTTGTGACAATAAAGCCACTTGATAAGCAAGCATGGGGTTATATCTTGAATGCACCCAGATGAGCTCTAGACAAGTGGTACTTAGGTCAAATGCCTCTTCAACTTGGGTGTGTTCTTGTCAGGGTATAACCCACACCTCAGATAATATGGACACCTGAAACGTGCATAAATAAACTGAAAGGAATCTGTCATCTATCATCTGTTGCAGAGAAATGAGAGAGAGAAAAACAGACACAAACACGCACAGGCATGCAGCTGTTTGTTTAATGGTGGGGTGCTACAAATGCTGTAACTGCATAACTACAGAAACATTATGCAGCTCCTGTGATATGATGTAATCAGCTCTGCAGCTAAATGGTCAGCAAAGAAAGTGCTTTAGCTACATTTAGCTCCATTTTCATTGCTGCATTGCAATTTCCTTTTCATTTTCTAGCAGAAGGAGTTATTTTTCTGTTGCGTAGACTGTCTGAGGCTATCCCACATTTAGGGAAAACCTAAAGTAGTTTTTATACTGATCACTGAAAATGTGGCTGCGATACAAGGAGGCACTCCTATGCAGTTTGCTGCTGCCAATGGATCATCAACATATACATGAACTGCTACTAACTTATGAAGATACAACCTTTGTTTAAAAAAAAGATGGCATCTTAAGAGTGTAGCAACACTTACACTGTACTGTGGTGTCAGCAATAAAATATGAATCCAGGTGTCTGACATGTGTTCACAAACAGTTGAGATGTTCCCAGTGGTCAGAGGTTAACATACAAATGCAAAGTCATTTGGAAGAATTAAATACAGGAAAGACATTTGCTTTATTGCTGCTGTAATACTTCTCTGTAATTTTTGCCAATACTGTGGGTGTGTGACATGACTTCTGTAATACATTATGGGAGAAAGCTGTATGCCATCCAGGTGTTAAAAAAGTTGTTACACAACAAATAATGTCTAGCATGAATAATAGCATCTATATTACATAATCGAACTTTTAAAAGTTCGAACGTCATATGATCAAACTTTTGAAAGTTCGAAAATGTAATAAAAAAAAATAAACCAAAGAAAAAACCTACAGGAACGGTTTAAGCAGGGGGGCAGGTGCCCCTACATCCTCCATATTGGAGACTTTGCCACCCACACCCCCACTGTTTAAATATAACAACTCTAAGATCACACTACAGCCCAGAAAAGGGAAATCTTCCCATTCTGCACTGTACAGAGATCTCCGTTGAAACGTTCAAACTTTTAAAAGTTCGATCATATGGTGTTGACCATATAACGTTCGAACTTTTAAAAGTTCGACAACATGACATAGACCTGAATAACAGCATACTGTGACCTGATGTTAATCTTGTGTGGGTAAAAATGTATTAGTTACGCCGTTTCTAAGCAAATAAAGAAATGTTCATTTTAACCAAGCAGTAAAAAGAAAACTGAAGAGCCACATTTTACCTGCAAAAAAATCTAATTAATCCATTCTGATTATGTTTAAGAGCAGCTGTTATAGTGAAGTAATGTGATCCATTGAATCTTGTATTTGCATTTTAATTATTCATAAGGGTATAACTAATTATGATGTCAGCAATTAATTATGGTAATATGGAGGGTTGTGAGGGTATTTAATGGGTCAGTGTTTGTGTAACTGTGATTCTGAAGAAGTTTTTTATTAAAAGACGAAAGCGCTTAATCCATTATTGGTGTGAATTCTGAGCTGTCTCTTCTTGGTGGTTTATTAGTTTTTATGTGGTTTTCTGTGGTGCTAACAGTTTACTATGGATAGAAGAGATGATGCAGATTCACCTTTATTCAACTCTTTGGTTACCTCCATTCAAACTTTAAACTCTATAGTCAGCAACCTAGTGGTTTTTATGGAAAGGCTGACTCAACAACAACAACAAAGTGACAATTCGCAGGCTTTTTCTTCTTCTCAGCCTAGGCGAATTACTAGTAATGCTGGTGATGATGTTTTTAACACCACTGATATCATACTGGCTCAATGGCAATGGCAACAGACTGAAGGAGTGACTACATCAGGGCTAGATGAGGAGCGGACTTCCATACATCCGGGCAATGCTAGAACGCATACCTCCTTTAACGGAAGACAAACGCTTACACAATGGCTTCAGGGAGACCGTGAATGGCATTGCAATTCACCTATTAACAGGAACTCCAACGGTTCACTTAATGAACATCTTTCTTCACTTGAAATGTATATTTTTGAGTTTCGTAAACTCCAATTGGAGAACAGTTATCTCCGAGAGTGTCTACGCCGAGAACAGGTTCCTAAAGGACTCCGGTTATGGCGTTACCCAACTGGATTACTTAAAGATTCTGAACTGCATCAGGAATTGTTAAAACTGTTTAACCAGCATGGATGTGGACTCTTGGACTGTCTTGTGAAAGATAATGATAGAAAAATGGTAATGCTTAATGATAAAATATTACACATTAATAATTGTATTCAGTCAGACTTGTTGTTTGATTTTAAAAAGACACAATATGAAAACATTTTTAAAAGTGTTGATTTACATATTGCAGAGTTAAAAAACAAGAAAGAAGGGAAAATGAGACGGGACGAAAGGGATTATGCTGAATGTAGAGCATACCCCCCCTCCCCCATTAAGTCAGAACAAGCGTAATAATTTCAGCAATGAATTTGTTAACAGTGACAATGGTCATAATTATATACCTAATGAGGAAAGTGAATTTGTCGCTGACCCTTTAGAATTCCCCCCTCTGAGGAGGTCAGAACGACTAAAGAATCAGAGAGGGGGAATGAAACAATATTATCAGAATTACAGGGGGAATGTCAATATGTATTAAATGGGCCGGTTTCTCTTGACAATAGCATTAACCAAGAAACAACATTTCCTAAGATTTTAAACAATAAGAATGCTGACTTTAAGATTTATAACTATAGTGATGTTTGTTTTCATGATGATACTGCTGACATTTTTGAGAAAGGCTTAACTTTTGTTCCAAGTAGAAAAGGTGGCCTGGATGATGCTTTAATAGATCTGAAGTTATATACAAGAAAATTGAATTTTCAATTTTGTTTTAAAAACAATGATTTCAATACTAATAGTACAAATATATGTAAAAAATCAAGTTCCTACAACCCTCCCCTCTGTCCAATTATACAGAAATTTGAGAAGATGTGTGAACTTGACATTCGGTCATTGTTTAAAGTAAGAGGGGAGTTACAGGCTGAGATGAATCTAACTAGATTTGAGATGGAATTATTACAAAATGTGTGTGCTAATAAAGCCATAAGAATTATGAAACCGGATAAAGGGGGTGGACTTATCATTATGGATAGAAATTCATATACTGACAAAATGTTTGGCATTTTACACTCAGATACTTATTGTCAGATTAGTATCAATGAGAAGAATATTATATATAGAAAGGTTGATTTAACACTAGAAGAGTTACTTTTGAATAGACAAATTACATTAGATGAACATTCCTTTATGGAAGTAAAATGGCCAAAAATACCTACGATCTTCGGTATTCCGAAGCTACATAAAGACCTTGGTAACCCCCCTTTTAGACCCATAGTCGATGCAAAAGCATCAAAAACATACTTTCTTGCAAAATTTATTGACACACAACTTAAAAATATTCTGGGCAATTGCCACTGGATAGTAAAAGATTCTTGGGACCTTTTGAAAAAGTTAAATAAGGAGTTATATAATCATAACCTTATTTTTGTAACAATAGATGTCAAGGAT
>NC_056731.1:811229543-811262043 GCF_019279795.1 Protopterus annectens | reverse complement strand
AAGCTTAAGGTATCAACAGAATTAAGTAGCTTACAATATTAACAGACTCCGTAGGAGAATCAGATACTTAAGAAGAGAGTAGCACCAGCTGCAGATGCAAGGAGATGAGCTCAGAACGGATGTGATGAAGTTCAATAATTCAAAACTGAATGCAGTACACATAATGTACTACAAGTGACATGCAGGGAAAAGCAGGGCTCTGTCTGTTAGGTAGCATGTTAGGCAGACAAAGTGGGTCAAGTGGTATTTAACAGCCAATGTGTTATGCCCACTTCTGGGGTAAAAAATGAATGATGAACTTTCTGACTGACTGATCAATCGATTGATTGATTGACTGATTTATCAACCAGGTTAGAAAACAAGTTTTGACAACTAAAAATTATATTTGTTTCATTCATAAACAAGTGAGATAAAAAAAATAGTGTACAATCATCTACTTTCACTTTTCCAGCAATATGAGAAACACTTAGTCCCTAAACAACAAATAACCTGAAGAACAGCAGGCAACTGTCCTTTCTGTTAAGGTCATGGATACCCAGTCTACATGATTCACAATTGACAGCAGCACTTCAATTGCAATTCATTTGAAATCCCCCTAGTAGATACCTCCACAGCCTGCACAGGATCATCAGTCTCTCATGGCAGAGACTTAAGTGATTCATATTGGTCAAAGTCCCAAGCACCTACAGGTCTAAACTCTGCACAGGGATTGGAAGACTTCCATCACTCTGCACATGCCCTGACTGGACATCAGTGACATAAACCTGAATGGGCCTATATGTGGCAGCCTGGATTTTGAGCAAAGAAGTACAATATAAGGAAAACAGTAGCAAACTCAAGGGAAGACTGCACAATGGTTGGTGACATACTTACCACAGCAAATTGGAAAAGGGCCTTAGTATTACTACAGCAGATTATCTAAAGGTAATTAGTGTTGGTGAGCAGTAATGGAACTAGAGTGGTTGGGAATGCTTGAGTATGTAAAAGCAATACGTGCAAAAATAATCAGCTATTCCTTCTGCTCAAAGAGCTGGTAGGATACATCTGGAGCACCCACCAGGTACAAGTTCTGGAGACCTGAGCTCCACAAAGATGCTGGCTGGAGAAAGGCCATGCAAGCAAAGGTAAACAGAATTTGGCAGAACAAAGCTACATAATCAAGTATATATTGAAAAAAGGCAAGAGGGACTAGTCACGATAGAAACATTTATGTACCTCATGGGATTTAAGAAGCTTAAGGTATCAACAGAATTAAGTAGCTTACAATATTAACAGACTGTAGGAGAATCAGATACTTAAGAAGAGAGTAGCACCAGCTGCAGATGCAAGGAGATGAGCTCAGAACGGATGTGATGAAGTTCAATAATTCAAAACTGAATGCAGTACACATAATGTACTACAAGTGACATGCAGGGAAAAGCAGGGCTCTGTCTGTTAGGTAGCATGTTAGGCAGACAAAGTGGGTCAAGTGGTATTTAACAGCCAATGTGTTATGCCCACTTCTGGGGTAAAAAATGAATGATGAACTTTCTGACTGACTGATCAATCGATTGATTGATTGACTGATTTATCAACCAGGTTAGAAAACAAGTTTTGACAACTAAAAATTATATTTGTTTCATTCATAAACAAGTGAGATAAAAAATAGTGTACAATCATCTACTTTCACTTTTCCAGCAATATGAGAAACACTTAGTCCCTAAACAACAAATAACCTGAAGAACAGCAGGCAACTGTCCTTTCTGTTAAGGTCATGGATACCCAGTCTACATGATTCACAATTGACAGCAGCACTTCAATTGCAATTCATTTGAAATCCCCCTAGTAGATACCTCCACAGCCTGCACAGGATCATCAGTCTCTCATGGCAGAGACTTAAGTGATTCATATTGGTCAAAGTCCCAAGCACCTACAGGTCTAAACTCTGCACAGGGATTGGAAGACTTCCATCACTCTGCACATGCCCTGACTGGACATCAGTGACATAAACCTGAATGGGCCTCACTTCCACTATATAATGTTTTATTGGCCATTCTCTTCAATTTTCTGATTGGACCTGAGAACAATCCCAAGACTAGACAAATTATGGTGTCCTTCAGCTTGTCACCACAGACACAGAGATTCCCTTACAGATGTCTAGACCACAAATTAACATGACTTCACTGAAAATTTCCCTTAAGTCAATGAAAGGTTCCTGGTCTTTGCAGACAATTTTGTTTCACCTATTTGCTCAACACTTTTAGCCAATCCACAAATATATAGTGACACCCAATCATATACAATGGTGGCCACCTGATTCCAGTATCGTCAATTAGCTCTCTACTCACCAAAGCCCCTAAAATTCCACATCCTCTGCTACTTGGGCCAATGATTTTTTTCCGGTAGTATTAATATTTGCTACTAATCCTTCTAATATTCTTTATTAATATTACCAAAGTGTTTCATAGTTTAATCATTTTCATTTAGTCTTTTTATTGGTCTACCATATCCTACAATCTAATGAAGTGAACACGCATAACAGATAAAAGCTCTTTTAGCCTGGTTCAGGCAAATTTCTTAACTACCAACCATTTAGTTGCAGTGCAATACACTCAGACAATCTGCTGTTTATACCACAGATCCAGCAGTCTATGGAAGGAGAAAGACTTCCATCAGATTAGCCATTTCAGTTTGTGAATAACCTTTTAGAACCAGGTTTGATCTCAACAGTCATGGTCATTTCTCTCTCCCAAACTGCACCCCCCAAAAGAGGGCATGTATATATTATACTGGTAAAAACGTCAATGCAGTTCTCCTCATGAGAACTTTTTTCTGATTGTGTGTTAAATAATTGTTTCAGAAAGCTTTGATGTTGAACTAATGAATGATTTTTAATGTATTCATTTAAACCTTTGAATGAATCATATTTTTTGACTTTGGAATGTCAGTCCAGCAATATATCTCCTTCAACTGTAATGGCTTCAGTACCCACAGGCATTGGTATACATGTTAATTCTGATTTCCTTAAACTACTCATTTTGATCTGAAGACATTTTTGCACAAAAAAATAAAGTGCTTATTCTTAATGTCTACTGTGGCATGTCTGCTTTAAAGGAAATAAAATCATATAGCTAGTTTTGGTCATTTCTTCCACATTTGTTGTACATTACTGGCTTTAATTCCAGTCAAACACTGAGACTTTTATATGTTTGCAAATAGATGTTGTCCAAGTTTGGGTTTGCTTTTTATTTATTTATTTATTTTTTTTTTTTATATACAGTGTGTCAAGATGTTGAAAAGCTTAAGTTGCATTACCAAACATGTATTACCTGTTTTTTTGCTTATGGATGGTAGCAAACACTCAGTACATATGGATTAAATTTGTTAATTAGGTAGGTGGTCCGGACATCATTTGCAGCCAAAAACCAGGCCATGTAGGCAAATACATATATGTAACAATAAAAATAATAGTCAACACAGATAGATTAGAACAATGTTATGTAAACAAAAGAAAACATATCCAACAGTCAAAGATTTATACAGGTATTTTACAAAATGAAGAATTTTGCATAACAATAAAACAGAAGATGGACAAAAGTCCTAAAAACTGAAGCAGATATGTACAGGTAGGAAGCTCTAATATATGAGGAGATTAGTGGTTTATCCATTATCCAGACTGTTGGGCAAAAATGATGAATGCTTTACTGCTGTACATGAAGTGTTGTTGGATGGTAAAAGTAAACCTTGAGTCTGTTAAAGATGTAATTGCTTTTGATATTGATCTGAAAGCTAAGGTTCTGAACTATGAAGGCATAATGCCTAGATTGAAATGTTGCTAAATAAATACAAATCACAGAATCGACTTCTGATTTTACACTGGCAACCACTGCACAGTGTTCAAAGTGGTACAGTGATGCTCCATTCCAGAAACTTCTTTTTTCATAGCCGATAAGACAGCTTTTGGGGAAATTGCTAATTACACTAGGAAAGGCAAATTCTAGAGTTAGCAAAAGTATGCACTTGCCTATTGCTAGCGTATCCTCCTTGGAGGAAACGTTAGCTGTCCTGTAGCAATATGACACCATGCCTGACAATTTTCCCAACACTCTGTCAACATGAAAATGAAAAGGGGAGGGTCCAGCCATATGTTCAGGTATTTAATGGTCTACTTTACAAAGTATTACTCAAAAGAACATCAGTGTAGTCATTTTTCAATAACGTCACTATCAAATTCTGAAATGTGACCTATATGATAGAGAATGCCAACATTTCATTGCATTTGGAATCTTAGATTACAGTATCATTTGTTCACCTTAACTTGCATTACATCCTATATTTTTTTATTTCTTTTTGCTCCTCATCCCTACAATTATCAAGCTCCCTTCCCACTCACTCAAGAAGCCCATATATAACCTTGGAGGTAAAAGTCCTATGGCCCATTTGGTGAGAGATGGAAGTAGTGTGACCAGTCACTAGAGAGAAGGGAATTTCTTCCTGGCTTTGTAATTCCACTCTACACATGTCCACTGCATTCCAAACAACTGATGCATAATGTGTGTCCACTGGGGTAAGTCTCCCACTTCTAACAGCATCATCCCCTCAGTAACAGTAAAAGTCCCAAAATAACTCTAAAATCTAAATATGGAGAAGGATTCACTCTAGAATTAGAGAATGTAGAAAGAGAATCTGTAGTACCAGTAGATAACCTGTTTATTGAATCATGAGAACAATATAGGATTCCGGAAGGGTGGAAGACAGAATTTGTGATCCTCCTTGACAAGACTGGGAACTAGATGGAATACTTATGTGCCACTTTTGATAATAGATGCAGGGAAAAATAAAAAAATCACTGCTAAAATAAGAATTGTGTAACAACTAGAAGCCAGTGGGGCATACGACTCAAGGAAATATATTCACTTCAAGAAAGTCATGGCAAGCAAACTAATAGAGAACACTGACCAGTGTAATGATCACACAAGGGCTGTACATATGGCCTACATACACTTTAGTGAGGTGACCGGCATGGAACCAAGTAAAGGATTAGCAGATAAATTAGGTAGATCAGGAGTTGGCCCTAGGACGCCTTCTGATGGAAGGATGGCTACCAGTGGAGCACTATAACAGTCACTAATGGTGATGGTCACATGGTGTAAGTAACACCACCAAAGGTCAACAGGGAAAATTATGTTGTTCTACTGATGACATAAATAAATGCAACAGGGTTGCTGTTGTAGGATCATTTAATTAATTAATTCATTCATTCATACAGCCATTCAATTACTTTTCTGACATCAACTTCATACTATTCAGAGACCCAAGAGTCCTAGGACCTTTTCCAGCAATCAGTGGGAGCAAAGCAGAGAACCAGTCATCAAAAAGATGCCATGTCATTGTGGGATACATATACATACACTGTGCATACATCTGTAGGCAATTTAAAGGAGTGTCAGTTTCCTTATCAATATTCCTTTGAGATACGAGAAAGAATCTGAAGACCCCCCCCAAAAGACACACACACACACGCACACACGCACACACACACACACACACACACACGCACACACACACGCACACACGGACACACACACACACACATACAATGGATGTACATATGTATCCTCTTTCCTTAGTCTAACCTGACTCACTCTTATTGTTGCTTATACCTTCTCCCATTCTCTATTGTCATTCAGTTTACTGACTGCAGTTTCATCTCACACTTAAGGGATCCACTCACCTCACAGGAGCTTCTTTACTGTCTCCCCAAGCATCTGTCTCTCTCTCTCTCTGCATCATTCTGTTAGCCAGTCTCTTTACTTTCCTTCATTTATTCACTTTTTATTACTTTTCTATTACTCATTGCCTTCCATTAGAACCCTCTTAGGTCTTTTCTCACTTCCTCCCTGATGACTGTAATCACTGCTAATTTTATTTACAATGCACCACTAATTAAGACCACTTTTTTACTTATCTGTCACCCAATCAGTAAACACTCTCCTTTCCACTTTAATCTTGACTATTGATGGACACAGCATTTGAATTCTCCCATGCTTTTATCTTTATTTTCTTTCTTTCGTAGTTGTCTCGCAGTCCCCAAGACTGATTCTCACTCTCCATATTCATTTAGTGGTATTAAAACGTTGCTCTGTCTGCATGGACTTTCAGCTGCCAGCAACACTGTTGATTTCTTGATAAATACAGAATGTTTTCACACATTCAACATGACTTCCATTGAAATTATAGCACTGACCTTGTTACTTATTCTGTCTTAGATAAAGTCTCTGCATAAGGACTTTGCAGATATCACAACACCTTTGAAATGGTTACTCATAATTTCCTCTTTTAGTCTGTACAGTCTTGGTTTTCTGATTGTCTTATTAAAAGTTTTACTAACTGCTTCCTCCTGCAGGAATCCTGTGAAAGTTACCTCTATCAGTTCTAGTCTGGCCATACTTCTATGCAGTTTCTTTCAATAATCTCTCAATGACCAATCCTATGAAACATCCAGCTGTCATGTTTTATAAATAACTTGCCCAATTACTGCTATAGTTTAATAGCTACAGTACTGTTTAGAGCTATCACTGGGCATGTGCTATGCATACGCCTCATCAAGATTTTCTTATCATCACAAAATGGTTTGTATCTCATTCTTTTTAAATAAGCACCTGTAAAACTCACATCACATTATACTGAACTGTTGACAAACTTGCTAAACTTGCAAAATCTCTGCCTTAAACCCCTCTAACTACCATTATTCGGAATAACTAATTCATATATTTGAGTGTTTCCTTAGACCCATCCCATCAATATCAAACTCTTAGGCAAAGCCAGGCTTTCTGGAATTAAAAACCAATTTTCAGGATGCAGATTACACCCTTCAACTAAAGATGCTATATGTGTTCATACAGGAGGGACACTTTTTCAATACTGAAAAAAAATGTCCTGAAATGACCAGTCTGAATCAAAAACACATTTAGCCAACCAAGCATTGTGAAAAAAGTGACATTTACATAACATACAACATAACCATGGTAAATGTGTTTTTTAATTTAAATCCAACACATCTCATTGCACAAAAATAAATATTTTTTTAAAATGTGTATGTCATAGGATATGTGGTCCAGGTCCGGCTACATCTATGATTACATTTTGCTATAACTTAAATAACATCCTTTCACAATAGAGCAATTCAGTTGCTTTCACACAAGTTAGACATACAACTGATAATTAGCTGATTCTCACAGCCTGCAATACATATTCATTTTAGTTGCCTGATGAAAATAAAATTCAAAACTACTATAAACAAGATTTATAAGTATGTCTCTTTCAAATTTTTATGACTAGCACTGTTTAACTCTTTCCAAAGTCACTTTATACCCAATCACTGCAAAAGCAGCATTGCTAGTAAATTCCACTACTCATAAAATGTGTTGTGTGTTACACCATCCCAAAATTGTCAATAAACTATATATGTTAGCACCCCCTTATTATTTAATATCCCCAGAAAATTGTCACAGTTCTCATCAGATTAGTTTTTGACCTCATTAATGGAGAAAAAGCATTTCACAAATGATCCTACTTACTGTAGTACTGTCCCTGTTACACTTTATATTCCAAACTACGTTACGTCCTCCTGTTTCAAGAACTCTCTTCTATTTATTTTAATGACACATCAGTCTGCAAATGCTTTCAAGATCCTAGGTGACAGAACCTAAGCCTTGACTTTTGGACCTGTATCTTTTCACTAACTTCTTGCTGATTTGTCTTATTTCTCTTAAGTATAATCACACACAGATATGCTATAGTGAATTCTCTTTTACTGGAAGTACATGCTGCCAAATACAGCTGCTGCAGGGGAAATTTCCCCTTCTTTAAGGTTCAGTGATCTTGGAGTTAATATTTAGTAAGAAAGGGTGTAGGGGATGCTTTTTGACACTTTTATCTGTATTAACACACAGCTTCCGAGAAGTGATTTAGAAACCTGAAGCAATATATATATATATAAATATATATATATATATATATATATATATATATATATATATATATATATATATATATTGATATCTATCTATCTATCTAATCTATCTATCTATATATATGTGTGTATGTGTGTGTGCGCATGTGTGTATGTAGTTAGTTTGCCACTTACAGTCTATAGGCAGTTATATAACTGCTACTGAATTTGCACTGACTGATACTGTCTTCTGTACTCCTACATGTTTTGTTGTCCTTGTTCATAGGTTCATAGGTGTTTACTAGGCTAATGACCAAAGGGCCTTTTTAAGCCTAGCCATGCATCCCAAGTCTCTGACAAGTTCTGATACCCTTGATAAGTTACGGGCCTGGGAGATGAACCATTTACAGGTTACCTGTGTCCATTAAAGACATAGATGCCAATCCATGGATGAATTTCCAGTTTCCCATCCACTTGTCCAAGTTCCACTTGAATTAGTTTAGGGAGGAACTCTGCTTCACATGGATGGGGAGCCTATTCCATAGATGGGGTAGTCTCTGGGATACATTCCTATCTCTCCAGCAGGTCCTATTTATATCATAGGACAGGTTTAAGTCTTTAGAATGGGTAATTCTGGTGCTGTTTGTTTTGTAGATATGCAGGTGGTCCATCAGAATGGGGTCTGACAATGTACGCCAGGCAGAGATCTCGTCTCAAAAGCCTGTAGAAGATAGAATACAGGGATAGGGCCTTAAGGTGGTCTGCATAGGAGATTTTACTTACACCCTGTATTCTTTTAGTGAGAAACCTCTGTGGACGTTCCAGTTGTTGGATATGCCTGGTTAGGTACATACCAGAGGGGGCACTGTACTCAATGATAGGTCTGACGAATGCCAAATACAGTGAAACAATGACTTCTTTGGACTTAGATGCCATGCCTTTGTTTATAAGTTGCTCAACATAGAATGATTTCCTCACCACTGTAGACACTTGATGGTCAAAGGCTAGATTACTGTCTATGTGTGTTCCTAAGTCCCTGACTTCTGTGTCAACTCTAAGGGGTGTGTTGTCACTATGATAGTTACCAGGGATGGATGACTTCCCAAAGGATACTATTAAGCATTTCTTGGCATTTACTTTTAGCCCATGGCTCTGACACCAGTTGTTTTTTGTGTAAGTGTGGGATTCAATGACAGCTCCTAATTTGGAAAAATCTGCAAATTTAGGCAGCCAGAGACCACAGTGACACTGGCCTTGACTTCTGAGAAGTAAATGTCAAAAAGGAGAGGTCCAAGGACTGATCCCTGAGGGAATCCACTTGTGACTGGCCTCTTTGTAGAGGTGGACTCCCCAATTCTAACTTCCCTGGTCCTGTCTCTGAGCCAGTTTGCTATTCACTGGGTGACATACGGGTTTGTACCTAATCTCTCATATTTGTCAACAATGCCCGAGTGGTGTATTGTGTCAAATGCCTTGGCCAGGTCAAGGTAGGCAGTGTGAACGATTTTGCCCTCATCCATTGCTTTGGTGATCTTCTCAAAGAAGTCCACCAGGTTGAGTAGACATGATCTGCCCTTGATGAAACCAAACTGGGTTGAGTCCAGTGTCTGGATGTTCACTATATCTCTATTGATCATCTCCATGATAATTTTTTCCATGGCTTTACATATAAGACTAAAGAGACTTATGGGTCTGTAGTTTCCAGGGTCTGTAGATGGCCCACCTTTGTGCAGAGGGATGACTGTTGCCTTTCTCCATTCATGAGGCATGAAACTTGTTTGGATGCTACAGTTAAATAGTAATTCCAGAGGCCCTGATAGGTCATGTTTCATGCTATTTAGAAGGTATCCTGGGATACTGTCTGGGCCAAATTGATGCAGCATTCTTGGTCTTAGAGAGAGCATTAAGGACCTCTTCCCTAGTGATAGTAGGGGGAGTTGTACTTGATGATATTTCCTGAGGGAAGGCTGAGGGGGAGAGAAGGGTAAAGTTGGAGCTGAATTTATCAGCTAGGAGGTTTGCTATATCTTCTGGCTCAGTATAGGTGGCTCCATTTACAATGAGCTCTACACACAATTGTTTATTGCCTTTTAGGTTGTGGACATAGTTAAAGAATGCCTTGTGGTCGTCCTTGGCCTGGAAGGCCAAACTTACCTCAAATTTGGCTTTAGTAGACATTATTTGTCCTCTGAGTTTGTTTAATTTTATGAGAGTGCTTTTATCCTGCTGGGTGCTGCACCTCCTAATTTTTGCCATGGGTTTCTTCCTCCTGTTATGCAGCCTATTGATTTTGTGATTCCACCAGGGTGGCTTGTTTTTTGAGTTAGTTCTGTACTTCTTCCTGATCGGTACCACTGCCTCTTTGCAGCTATTAACATGCTTGTACAGGGTTTCTGTGAACAGTTGTCTCCTGTATTCTTACGTAAGCTGCTGTTACCTTGTGCCTAGGTTATAACTGAACTACTCACTTACTAAAAATAACACTGCAGATTATATGTAATTGTTTGAACGCTAATGTTTTCACAGAAACAGCAGTAGCTGCATCAAATAGCTTTCTTGAGGGTTTTACAGTGCCACAGTCAATGAAAACATTAGAATCACATGCAGCAGACATAGGGAAATTACTATGAAAAGTGGACAGTAGCAAATGGACTGAAAGCTAGACATAATATGCAGTTAGTTCAAAAGGGCAGAACAAATTGGAATTGGGCTTTGGCATAATTGGCAAGGTTTTCACCTTACAAACCCAAGGTGCAGGGTTTGATCCTCAAATAGGATAACTGGCTAGGTTTAAAATGGCCCACAAGGGCAGTTAGCCTAGTACTGTCCTATGAAATCAGTTCTTATCAGAATCTAAGGGTTCGTATTCACAAT
The DNA here is from genome assembly GCF_019279795.1 of Protopterus annectens. Taxonomy (NCBI): domain Eukaryota; kingdom Metazoa; phylum Chordata; order Ceratodontiformes; family Protopteridae; genus Protopterus; species Protopterus annectens. The sequence continues at coordinate 811,251,236 of NC_056731.1, read as the reverse complement.
GCTAAACCCAAAGCAATAATGAATACTCAAACAAAAGCAGTCTGTGTACAGGATTAAGGCTATATACTGTTAGTGAGATGCTTCCTGTAGTTCTGGGTTTGAATCCCTTGGCCTTCTTTTACCTACTGCGTGACTCTGAGATAATCATTGAATTAGACAAGTCTATGAGGAAATTGGGCTATGCTCCTCAGTGGTCTCCAGGACTCCCTAACTAGTAATCATCCATTAAACTATAATGCCATGAACACCAAACACTCTATAAATATAGCAATTTATTTTTATAGTGTTACACGTGTGCTGGTTTCCTTAGTAAGTATTGTCTAATGCAGCATGGAAACAATGATATATGACTAAAAAGTTCACAACATAATGACAAAAGTCACTTCATCGAAACTCAAGTTACCCAAACTAATATACTGTATCTACATCATGTACAACATCTGCAATTACTAAGTCTGTGAGCTGGAATATTTGGCCACTGTTTTTGTAGGGGGGAAGCACCTGCGGTCTCATGTCATGAAATTAATATATCTGGGTCTATGTCAAATAATCAAATAGCCACATTGTCGAATATCATATCATCGACAGTGCAGGCTATCAAACTCCACCACGTCTCCCGCTAATTATATATAGCAGCTCCAAGACTGCACTACAGTGGGGAAAAAGCCAAATTTCCTGATCCCAACCGCAATGCGATCTCAGTCAGAATGGTTTGACGGCCTGCATTGTCGATGAGATGATATGTTTGATAATGCGGCCGTTTGATTATGTGATATAGATCCATATATTTTATTGCTAACTTTGTAAAGCCTTATATATAAGGAAACAATTTAGAAATCTCAAAAAGGAAATATTTCCTCCATCTCTGAGGTTGTACTGTCTCAAGAACATAACATAAAATTAGCTAGGATGTGAGGGACACAGCTCTCCACATGGGGATACAGTTGGAATTACTTTAACTCCAAAAATGCCACATAAATAAAGTTAGTTTCATGTACATATAGCAGCATACCTCAAAGAATGTCTGTGATTAGAAACACTTACCTTGATTTACTTTTGGCAAATTATTTTCAACAATCTTAATGTTGGTGAAGTTGTTAGTATTTTGTCATGGAGAAGGGAAATCACGTACAAGTGCTGATAATCTGATGTACAAGTTTCTCACTGAAACCTGTCTGCACTGTCATTCACAGCAGGTTGTTTGTGAAGGCTACTGTGGGGAAACTGTAACTGTTTGCTGCTAATGTTGCTTTGGTTGGTGTCTGGAGCTGCTGAGTGAAGTCTTCCCAGCTACTGAGCAGATACAGTGGATGTATGGTGACAGTGAAGACATTTTGTTTCTGTCTTGGTGCTGCTTGGCATCCAGTGTGAAGATCTGCCTTTGTGAAGGAGCAAACCGCTCAACGTTTGCTCTTTGGGGCTCTTAGGATGTTTGGACTTGACTTAGTTTTTTTGGCAGTGCAGACCTAGTCCTTGAATTATTCTTTCAGGTCACTGAATTTATAGCAGTTGCACTTTTAATATTTTTGTTTCTTGCATCAACGTACCACCTTTTGTCATCATTTTTAACTAGTCTGTTGCTAACCACTGACATTAAGACATTATTGCGCAGTAACGGCTTTATGCATGTTTGTGCACTAATGGTTGTTAAAATTGGCTATTTTTGAGTTATTGCTTTTGTATTTCATATATGTTTTCGTCACTTGTTACATCATGGGTTATTCACCACCTGATTCGTTATTTTAACTACTATTTTTTAACAATTCTATATTGAATGCCTTTAATGCAGCTCTTCAAGTATTATTCATTGCACATTTGATTTGTTTATTTGCATAATTTCGGTTTCAATTATTTTTACTCATTATCCAAATTAATGTTAGTAAAAAGCACTATAATAAACCTGAATTTGCATTTGACACAACTAAGGATCCACAAGCCAACACCAGCAATTGCTTCACCAAAAATCTACTTACCAAAACTTAACATGCGAAATCGACATCAACCTGAGTATCTATTGTTTAAAAATTTTTCCTTAGGTAGGCTTCTCAGTCAACATATCCAGCAGCTTCAAATGGATTTTGGTACATTATTTTCAGTAACTGAGCATTAGTGAAGAAACTATCAGTGGTTTACCAAGGATACAAATAAAAGCTGTTGTGTGCAGGTAGCATAATACATTTAGCTCTTTGAAATGGTTGTATCTAAGATACAGCACAATTACAAAACATAAACATAAAACCATATAATTCATAGCACAGAAGCACAGATTGTGCAATTTTGTTGCTTTTACCGGACAGTTCACTTTAGTACTGTGATAAAATTCAAGCAAATAGCTTCAAAAATGCTCTGTAAATCTAATATTTATGCTGAAGGAAGTTTTTCTACATTACCATAGTCATAACATAGTACAGGAAAAAAATGCTTCCTAAAATAATTTAGTGCACCTGTACACATTTAAGTGTATTCAACTTAGTAATGATAAGTGTGGACTTCTACCTACAAGTTGGTAGCCAAGACAGGGAGAGCATAGTGGTCAAATGCAGCTTGTAGAATGCACCAAAGGACAACATGGTAACTTACTGGATATGACACCATAGATAACACATGAAACGAATGGGCATCTGTTAAAATTCAAAGAACTATATCTGCATTCTTCTGATCAGCAGAACTACAGGTACAAAAAAGAATATACATAGATAGACAGATAGATGGATACAGAGATATAAATATAGATATATACATACTCTAAGTCAGAGGTTTTAGTACCTTAGTGTATTTCCCTATTTAGAGGTATAACAATCTCAGAGTACATATCAGTAATGTGCCTCCCACATCATGGAATGCAGGGACCTCCCAGCAAAAATGTCTAGAATGGATAATAGTCAGTTTGCAATTGGTAATGGATATCACATTTGTTGTAGAGATCCACAAGGAACTACATGTAACCCGGCAGATGTGGCACTAGTACTACCAAAGCAACCACCACCACGGAATCACCATTGCATACTTACACCAGCTGCATACAAGCAACAGTAATTAAGTTGCCTGACACATGTCAGTCTGTAAATGTATTTTTTACTGCTCATAGTGTATGCAAGTGCAAGTTTTGGTTGGTGTAACATTAACGCACTGCAGCACAGCATGTGAGGATGCATATGTCATGAAGCAGTAAGCAAGTGTGCTAAAAATTCACTCTCTTTCTACAGGTGGGAATGTATAGCAAACTTTTCATGTTCTTATGAAATATAATTCTACGTAACCATCAGAAGATGCTCCAGTGTCAAACAGTATGCCTGATACTGCAACTGCATACCAGGTTAACAGCCCCCCTTTATCTCCAGCTGCTTACATACCTGTGTCTGGCATGATGCATAACAGGGACACTAGTATGGTATCTATACAAGTCTGCCCTCCTGGACTACCTGATGCACTTCATCTATGCATATGGTGTTCCAAGCAGGACACAGAGATATTGATTCCATGCCACAAAAGGGTTCTGCATGAGTACATGCAAGTTATGCAGAATATGAACAAGGACTTGAGAAAAAGTAGATAGCTAACATGGGTGGAAGTTGCCCATCTCTGTGGAGTAGAGGGGATAAAGCTTTGACTATGACCCTGTGATGACCTGAGTTCAAGTAAATGTCTAGATACTGGAAGAACTATGAGGGAATGGAAATAATTGGTAGGATTAGCTCATCCATTCCAAGAAAACAGAGATCAGTGTTAGGGTTTGCCCACCTACACCACTTTACTCGTCTATGCTAACTGTTAACCCTGCCCCAAATCCCAACCCCACACATTCCCTTATGAATTACTCTTCCACAACAGTATAGCAATATTAGACATTTGGACACACTTCCTGTATATTGCACACAAATGTACAACACTAAAACTATACTCTTACATAGCTCTTACTCTAACGCTGACCTGCAAATATTCTCTGTTGTGTACACACAGAATACACACACACACACACACACACACACACACACACACACACACACACACACACTCCCACCCCACCCACTGTCACTCAAAGCACATATACTATGTACACACAACAGCTGACATTCTGACATCTGATAAACTCAGAGCTCAACAAATTTGTAGGCAAGTATAGCAGTGAACAAAGTGAGCTGGTTGCATACATATTATAAATTACAACCTTATAGTAAAGACACATTTGGTTTTGCTTGATACCTCAGTTTATAGAGTTTATACAACTTTAGAGTTATAATATTTAAGTACGGGGCAGGGGGATGCAGTCCACCTCTTGGAGAGGGTGTGGCATGGTTACCCCTACATAGTTATTCTGTATCATTTATTTGTTTATTTTTTAATGTGGTACATCTTTTCATAGTTTGTATTGTTTAGTAATTTGGGCTTAAGCCACAACTTTACTTGTTCTTTATATGCATTTAAAACTGGCATTTAGTGTTTCTGTTCTATGCATTTCATAATTCTGCATAGAATCAGTGTCAAAAGTTATATGCCTAGAGATTCAATGGATGAAGTGCTACCTCACACTGGCTGCCAAGCAGTTAACTATGAGACGTTTGGCTACAAGTCACAGACTAATGGACTATGTGAAATCTGATGTAACAGAACTGAAAACTACCAACCACATTACCTTTCAAAGAATACAATGTATTATAAAACACCAGAGACCTCCAAAACACAAGACTGCTACAACTAACACAGTTCTCACAGCACCCACAACACCAGTGTCTCACCTACCAAGCCCATAAGGCGTAACACTCAAAAACCAAATTTTCTTGTCATTGGAGACTCCATAATGAGACACAGATGTCCCACTCACCAGTGTGGACAAGGTGAAAGTCACAGTCAGCTGCCTGTCTGGTGCCAGGATTCATCAGATCATGCATGCATTCAGGTCTCTCAGCACCATTATGACTCTGTCATAGTTCATGTTGGACTGAATGACCTGAGACGTACATCACTGGACTATATGAAGAGAGACATGATTGAGCTCTCTTGAGTCCTAGGCAGGTATGTCTCTAGCCTTAAGCAGCATACTACTCTCACCTCGAATGATGCCACAGTATAAGCAAAAATGACTGATTTCAAATTTTTGGTATCATTCAAAGGGGATCCAGTTTCTGTCAGCCTGGGAAGTCATATTTGACAAATGTCACTGCTTTGCCAGAGATGGTTTGCATCTGGCACCACTAGGCTTTCGGCTGCTGGCAAAGGCTCTTCCCTCCCCCATAGTGCCTTTTTTAGGCAAGGTCTTGAAAACAAACTTACCAATGTGCAATTTGCCAATCTTAACAAAATAAGGGTCATGCTGCTAAATGCTAGGAGCTTAAACCAAAACCTCCAAACCCTGGAAGCACTTCTATCACTGGAAGATACAGATGTCTGTGCAGTTACAGAAACCTGGTTCAAGGTCTCATAGAGTACCCTGGCCTTGCAAGGCTGCAATGACTTTCACACCTTCACCATAAAATGAACATATGAGAACCAAAGGAGGTGGTCTTTCTATCTATATTAGAGATAAATTCACCTCCTGTTTAGTTAGACTGGACAACTCCATAGAGTTACTGCAAGTTCAGGTTATTGTGGGTAAGACCCCCCTTCAAGTCATAGCCATTTATAGATCCCCTTCCATGGGTCATGATGTGCATGAAGCCCACTTGACCAAACTGGAGTCAATCCAAATATTTCCGAACACTCTATTTATGGGGGATTTCAATTATCCCACCATCAACTGGGAAACCTACTCTAGCCCTAATGCACTAGGGCAAAAGTTCCATAACTTTGTTAACTCAAATGCCTTGGAGCAATTTGATCATACCTTGACAAGAGGAACAAATGTACTAGATCTGGTCCTCACTAACATGACAAACAGATACACTGCTGCAACTGTCGGACCCTCATTAGTAAAATCTGATCACAAATCAGTCACCTTCGAGCTGGCACTAACACCACAACTCACAAAGGGCGAAGTCAGACTAAACAACTTTACCAAGGCAAATTATACACTCCTAGGTGAAGGTATAAATGCATTCCATGCCCCACCCCCAGCTGGAAGTGGTAAATACACCAAAGCTTACACTAAAGCCCTGTACAATCACTTGTATAAGTGTATAGACACGGCTGTACCAGACAGAATCAGAGCCAGAGTTTCAAGTAAGAACAAGCCGCCATGGTGGACATCCAGCGTCAACAAACTACAATGAATGCAAAAAGTTGCTGTCCAAGAAAACAAAGGCAAGGGCCCAAAAATGGAAAAGCACCCTCTTCAACCTCAACAGGCAAATGAGACAACATATCAAATCCTCTAAGGGCATCTTTGAGAAAAACATAGCAAGCACAGCCAACGATAACTATAAGGCCTTTTACAGCTACGCACATAGCCTAAAAGGTAGGACCCAAGCATGGACAGAACTAGTGACTAACAGTATCACACACACTGATCTCACAGAGATAGCAAACCTGCTAGCAGATAGGTTTAGCAAAAATGTCACTCCCCTATCCCATCAAAACTTATCACAAATTTTGCCCCAAACTCCACCCCCCCCCACACATATCTGAAGAGCAGGTCATTAAAGCCTTGTTCAACGCAAAAAAACACAGCCTCTTTGGGACCAGATGGCATCCCAGGCTGTCTTCTAAACAGGCTAAAACATGAACTAGCATAACCATTAACTACCCTTATCAATCACAGCCAACCACAGGCTTTGTTCCTGCAGAATGGAGAACAGCAACAGTTATTCCCCTCCACAAAGGTGGCCTAGCAACAGACCCAGGAAATTATAGACTCATAAGTCTGACCAGCTTCATCTGTAAGGCCATGGAACTTATCATTATGGACCTTATAAATATAGACATAGATGACCTCCAAACCCTGGATCCAACCCAATTCGGCTTTGTCAAGTGCAAATCTTGCTCGTTAAATCTAGTGGATTTCTTTGAAAATGTGTCCAGAGCCATTGATGAAGACAAATCTGTGCACACAGCATACCTTGATTTGGCAAAGGCTTTCGACACAATCCTACACTCAGGCATTACCAATAAACTTAGCAAACTGAATGTAAACCCCTTTGGTGTAAGATGGGTTGCCGACTGGCTCACAAACCAGACACACACTATCAAAGTGGGTGACTCCACATCATCCAGCAGACCTGTCACCAGTGGGGTGTCACAAGGGTCAGTGCAGTGCTGGGCCCTCTACTGTTTGGTATATACTTCTCAGAAGTTCAGGCCAAAACTAAGGGGTTGTGGCTGACCAAGTCTGTGGATGACTGCAAACTAGGTGCAATTATTGAATCCCCAAATTATGTCAGTATACTCCAGAATGGCCTTACACAGACCAACCACTAGTGTCTTAGTTACGGACTCAAATTGAATGCAAAGAAATGCATCATCATTCTCTTCGGCAAAAACAATGTCCCTTTGTACTGTCAAATCAACAACAATACCCTAAGTATTTATGAAGTGGTAAGGGATCTGAGATCACAAGTTGACTACAACCTTAATTTTGACCAACGTGTGTCTACTGTAGTAAGGAAGGCTTTCTATGTAGCACACTTGATTATAAAAGACATTGCCTCGAGAGCATGGGAAGTTACAACCCCTCTATACTTGGCACTAATCAGGCCCATAATTGACTATAACACCCCTGTTCAGCATGTACCGTACAAAGCACCTGCAGCAATTGGAGAGACCTTAGAGGTTTCTAACAAAGAAGATCAAGGGACTACAGACTGACTAAAGTCTATGACACTATACTCTGCATCATACAGACTTCTTAGGAGAGAGCTATCCCTGGCCTACAGAGCAATCTCAGACACAAACCTCATGAACTTTCTGCACATCCATAAGTCAAATGGGACTAGAGTTACCAATCCAGGGACCAAAATATGGCCTAAGACTTACATAGGACATGCTGGATGGAGAGATTTGTCTCCTAGTGACTGTCGTGTCTTTGGAACAGGCTACCAATTCATGTGTGACTGCCGTGTCTTTGGAACAGGCTACCAATTCATGTGAAACAAATCAACTCTATGACACTGTTCAAAAAGAGCATTGACGAATGGATAAGGCACCATAAATTCTTACCAGGGATAGCACCCACAACCCTTATGGACATGGTCAGTCATTACTAAATGCAATCTTGAGTATTGCCTAGCATATCTATGGTATTACAATGAGATGAAAAGACTAGGCTTGAAATGACCTCCAGGTCGATAGCCTAGTAAACTCTTATCATCCTATGATTAAAAACAAACTAATTCACAGTAGTATGCAGAATATTTTCATGGAAGGTTGGGGACTAACCACAGTGCATCCCTATATGCCCCATAACCACATTTACTAATCCCCCCCCCCGCGCTGGACTATCACACAGATAAAGGCAATACTGGATAATGCAAGAAAACTAAATATCCCTTTTATCCAACCTTGGCATCAGTATACTTAAAAATAGGGGTATGGAATATCCAGCCCCCACATTGGAGGCTGAAAGAGAGCAGTGCCCCCCTGTAAAAATATGTTTTATACTTAAAATTTAATAAACAAATTTCAAGTTATGTTATTTAAACATAATCTGTGTAGTTCAATAAATGTGTTTTTTAAAGTGTTACACTGAAAAGTATGCCTTTAGTAAGTAGGCTTTGCTTTTGGTTTCTAACAAAGATTTACATGTTTTACGTGCTATTTAATGTTAGTAATAATATTAAGTCTTGTTTGATATGTCTTTTATATATTATCTTTAGAAAACCTAGTTAGTGTAGCACAAAGTTTCTCATAGGTGTTCATTTTTGCTTTTAATCAGTAAGTTATGCTCCTACTACAATTGCATTTTGTCTGTGTTTTGTCATAAACATTGTGCCATAGCTGTGAGTCTGGTATTGTACTTTCTGTAGCTGCATTTATTTATTTTTTATTGCAATTTACTGTATTTCATTGACCTTTTGGCCTGGGATGTGTCTGAAAAGGGTCTTAAACCAGGAGCACATACAAATAAAATAAATAACTGAATATATGTTGACCATTCCTTTTTTTATTATTATTATACTACAAATATTGTAAACTTTGCATCCTACAAATTTTTATGCAGACTGCAGCTATGTGTTCTGTACAAGTCTTCCTTCAGTATTCTTTGTGTTTTGCTGTTAGATTAACCTGGTCATCAACTCCATATCCCATGATTCCATGTTGAGTCTTTTTTCTTTATTTGTATATTTTAGGGGTCTCACTGCCTGTCGTCCACCAGCTCCCCTTGATCTAGTGCCCCATTAATTCTTTCCTTACTCATGGGGAAAGAGTTGTTCCCAGCCCATCCATTCCCCATGAGTCAAGAGCAGAGTTGTTCCAAGCCACACATTCCTTATGAGGTGAGAGCAGATCATGGAATCATCCTGGTAGCAATAAGGGCATTTCATGAAAGAAGCCTATCTCTGCCCATTTGGTGGTGATGTTGGCTCTACATCAGCACAGATGGATCACCTATGCCCCTGATATAGAGGCATGTCAACTCCTTGACACACATCTGCAAGATGTACCACATGACTTGCTTGGGAGGACCTACCTACATCTTCTCCAGGGCCTGTATGTTGACTTTTAACAAAATACCACAATAATGGTATTTGCAGTTTCAAAGCTGCCTATAATAAACTTGAATATTTCAGACTTGCACATTCAATATGTATCCAGCAGCAGTCTTTCTAAAGGATATCCTATGAATTAAACCACAATGTGGTTTCAAACTTGCGTAAGAATTAAGAAGTGATCACTGGAAAATGTGAAATACTTATGAACACTACTATGGTGTTATTTCAGTCTGTGCTATGCTTGCTAACACTATACATGAAATGTTGATGGAATAAAAATGCCTATGATTATGTTTTGCAAGACAACTATGATAACAAATACATTATGGCATAAACAAATTTACTTCTTAATTCCACTGCTATATGTATAAAGCACTTGCTGAATTTTTTTATCCCAAGTAACCATTAAGGTCAAATCAGTTAATGTGGGAATAGTCTGTCAAGGTATAGCATGATAACGCATGAGTAAATGTCAAGGCAGCAGCGGCAAGTCTAAATGTATAGCAGACCCTGGAGCTTCTCAAACCTTTTTCTTGTGACTTCCGTTTCTTTTATTTTTTTGGGAGTGTATAATGTAACCCTTGGGTAGACATTCTATTTTTCAAGATGAATAAATGTAAACCCCATTGGAAATTGCTTCCACACATGGGTCAGCATACTTGCAAATGGAAAACTACTTTTAAAAAGAAAAATGCTATTCAGGATTGTTTGCAATCTTCGGATACTGAGCCACGGTGCGATATTCAAAATCTTTTTCAGTCTTTAGCATATCTGACAACAGCAAACCTTTTTCAAGGGAAAATTATTCACTTTATAACTAACATGGAGCAGAAGGATTTAATTTCATCTAATTCCCCTTGTGGTAGCAGAAGCCAACCAACTTAACAGGCAGGATGAAGAAGCCCTGTCAAGCAGTATACCATCTTCAGGTATGGTTTGTTAGAGTTTACATCCTCTTTGGGGGCCTGTAATCCAATATTCATCCTCTTTTACTCACTAGTGCTCCTTCAGTATCATCAGGCATTGACAAGAATGTTCAAATTCCTTCAAGGCCCCAAGCTGTGTTGGACATGCTCAATAAACTTAGTAAGGAATTTAAAATCTTAGTCTATGTGTCTGATAAACTCACTCAAGCCAAGCAGTTACTGATGAATCAAAAATAAAACATTCTTTGTCTAACTGATTCTTATGAAAAAATATAAGCTGATACAACAGTCTTAAATTATTACTTCTCACAATACAATTACAATTTAAAAAAATAAAGCAACTGGTTTAGAATGTAGATTCAGGAAATATTAAGAGCTATAAGAGTGTTGGAACATTTAGATACTTCCCAGCCTTTAAAAGTAACTTGTAAACAAATTCTAGCTGCTTTGGCAAATTAATTTGACCGTAAAGTGTCACTGTCTATTGAACTGCATGTGGTTCATTGGGGTGGCCCTATACCTCTCAACTGTCCCTGATTTTCAGGGACGTCCCTGATTTTGACTCAAATTTTGGCTCTGTCCCTCTTAATCCCTCCTAAAACTAGTGACTTTTGGAGGAAAGGTGGTGAATTACACTTAATGAATAATGACAATAATTAAGAGTTATAGACTTCTTTTACTTCAGAAAATGTGTATTAATTCATATGCTCTGATTCTGTCAATGTTTCAAGTTAATAGCACTAATATTTTAAGTGTCCCTGACTGTCCCTTTTTTTTCGTGACTTGTCCCTGATTCTGTTGAAATTTGTCCCCGATTGGTTGAGAGGTCTGGGTGGCCCCGAAAGACCTGGCTATAACACGGTTGTTATTATGAAGTTCTTCTCATTGACTGATTGCAATAATTTATTTTCAGCTGCTATTAACAAAAATAATTTTGTTTTCAACTAAGCTCCAATTAGATTCTTTCAGGATCTACCTTTGGATGTTTTGCATAAAAGTGTGGATTTTGATCTGATTCTGAAAATTTTATGACAGAAAGGCATAAATTCAAGGTTTAGTTTTCTTGTCCTTCTTCAAATTAATTACAAGGATATGTGTCTGAACCTGAATTCATCTGAAAAGCTTAGAAAGAACTGCTGGCCCATCAACGTATTGCTGTAGCTGTCAGGGAATTCTCCAAGCTATTTCAAAATTCATTTAGACTTTTACATTTTTTAGCTGGATTTTTAGTATCTAACATGATTATGTAGCTGCTACTGAGATGGAAAAAACCTTAGGTCAGATGGAACTATCAATTCATTGCTAGCTCAACATCAACATATCCTTTGTGGGCAGGTTTATTTTTTTATGAAAATTTATCCAAACTGGGTTTCTTTTATACAAACCATGTTATTATCCCTCGAAAATTCTTGGTATAAAAAATCAACAATTATGGTCTAAGTCTTCTGGAGGGGGAGAATATCCCAGGATTCCTTGGAATTTGTTAGTTAGAGCTTTTGGTAATATGGGTTATAATATTAAAAGACAAAGGCTAGTCTTTTGTCAAATTTGTATTAATTACTATGAATAGAATAAACTGATAAGTCAACATTTTGAACTGTTTATAAATTCAATTAGGCAACTGAGGTTTTCTACATGGAGGGAAAAAATCAATTCATCCAAGAGTATCATATAACGATGTTGAAGAAATTGATGTTAAAGACTAAACAATGTATATCACATGTATACTTCCTTGAACAGAATCACCTCTCTCTCTTTATGTATGCCAGAAATGTTTAAGTGGTTCTTAGGAAAAGGGATTAAGTTTTTACGTATTTTTCTACTGATGTAGATTTTGTAAACATGATTAAGTTAAGGCAGGATATATTGAATTATTCTCATTTAAGCTAAAATATGGTAATTAGAAGAATTTAACATATGTCTTTTTTTTCAGTCAAACAGAAAGATAATAATTTATTTAATTCTAAAGTCAAAAGTCTTATCTCTTTTTTTACTCAGCTGTATAAAATTCTAGCCTACAGGATTTGAATCCTATTATAATAAAATGGAATATGGAACTAAAGCAGCCTATTCAAAAGACTTAAGTTACTTTATGGAAACTTTACACCCATCAAATTAAATCATATTGGGTTATTTAGCCGAAAAGTTTATTGAGGGCCTATCTTACTAAAAAAGGTTAGGTAGACTTTCTCATGAAAAGATGTGTTAATATGGATGTGGAAGTTTTGATTCTTGGAAACGTCTTTGGTGGCACCATCCCAGGATCATATCATGGTAGGACAAACCTCACGCATTAATATCTTCATATATCTATTCTAAAATTGATTTTTTTATATGATATGCATATTTTAGATTTTTGTGAGAATGTTCAGCCTTCTTTATTCAGAATTATTTCAGTTGCATGTTTAGGAACAAAAACATTATCCTTAGACATTTGGAACAAGGAGATTTTTGACAAGGGGCTACTGTCCCTGACAGATTGCTCTAATTCATTTTAATCACTTTTTTTCAATGTGAATCTTGGGAGTAATGAAGTTGAAACTTTATTGGTCGGTTTGGGAGGAGGGCATTCCATTTAGTTTTTCAACTGTTTTGTATTAAGTTTTTTCTGCTGTATTTCATGGTTATAGCTTTTGAAAATAAAGAACATTAACATTAAAGAAAGCTACCTCAGGCCATTTGCATAACCAAACCATGATACAATGCATGTTTTTTTTTTTTATTATTATTATTTTATTTTTTGCAATAGTTAACTTAAATGCTTCATAATACCCAGCAATAAAATTGTGGAAAACGTAACGGCAAAGTAATACCTGCCTCTGGAAATCAGTACATAAATCACTCTAGAATGATCACAATAAACATATATATTTCCTTGTAACATTTAGAGAATGTAATCTGTGGAACATGAAAGCAGCTTTGCCTTCTCCTTGCATTACTTAAACATTAGCTTTGATATAGACTATCCTCTCAACAAGCTGGAGTATAAATATTGTTTATGAATAAGTGGCATATTATGCTATACAAAATGACCCTAGGATAACAAGGCAAATCGAAAAATAACAGTGATGTAGCAAAGGCAGCATTATGAGTTTCATCCACTGAAGAGTGCCGGGTCATGACTAAAAAGGGCCAATAAACCAGACCACCTATCCCATTAACAAGTAGCAAATAAAATAAATGTAATAATGTAAAATTCAGTGCCTACAAGTTGCTGATTAAAATGTTACCTCCTGGGACTCTGAACATCAAACATGGGTACTGATAAGTAATGCTACCAATAAAACGGGTTATTGCTATACTCCAGGAACAAACATACTCTCCTTTGGGGTGAGTATACTCCACCAAAAAGATAATTTTTTGAGGGGATGCTAGACACAATACAAATGTAGTGCAATACAAAAGAAAAACACTCTTGCTGAAACTCTCCAAGAAGTTGCCTAATTACAATGCCCAAAGTATGCTAGGCTATTAAGCTGTCAGTTTGGAAGACTGCAAATTAAAGATAAATTAAAATGGTCAACTTAAGGTTTTATAAATTTAATTTTACAGGACTTTGCAAATATCTATGAGATAATGTTTAGGGAGCAAGTAGATATAAGTGAATAATATGTTACCTGTCAAAAATTGCTGGGTGTCAAAAAGCTTGCAGGTCTGTTCCCTCTCTAGCTTGTTCGGTCTGTCACTGTATACAGCAAGAGGGCCGTCCCAGTAGATCCTGCTTTGGCATAGTCTCTTTGCATAAAGTCCATCAGATAACATCCAGAGTAAGACACCTCTTTCAAGATGACTAAGTAACTTTTCAATATTCTTGCTATGGGTAATGTCAACAGAATATGGAAACAGGACCTGATCCAAATTGCTGCCGTCAAAGCTCTCTCCATGGGCTATTCTGCAGCCCTCAGGACTTGAAGTTGTTATCTGTTTTACCAAAACATCTCGATAGTATAAAGAAATGTGAAGACGACCATCTGTAAAAAGGACAAAAGCTCAGTACACACCTTAATGCTGCACATAAATACTTTCATATGCAGATTAAACTGTTTGATACACAGAAAGGAACTATGACTCATATCTAGTTACCTGTTGTAACCAAACAGAAGGCAGCACAAAGACAGCATGCAACCAAAAAGATATTAATTTTTAAGGATAAAAGTAACAAACGTCTAAAATCTTACACAACATTGTTGTACAACAGTACAAAATAGTTACACATGCCCCATTTTATCTAAATGCATCTATTTTTTCAGTTGGATATGTAATTCAAATATGTGTTGTTAAAAAGAAATGAACCGCAGTTCCTAAGCTGTATTTGTTTCCATCGGTGTATATACTTTCAATAATTTGTTTGCTTACTAGCACATAGATAGATTTGCATCTATCCTTTTCCTGTATACATATTGATATATGCCATATGGCTATGACTATTTACTTGTAATTGTTTGCTATATATGTTTTGATCTGTTTTTGTCCAGGACTCCACTGAAAAAAAAAAACAGGATCTTCCCTGTTGTACGTTCTGGTCTGGTTAATAAATGTAAACAAAAACATAATAAAATTTTCTCAATACATCTCAGAAGTGCTATGATGTGTTAATTCTACTAAAAGACAATGTATAAGAAACTGGACAGCAGTTAGTAATTCAGGATCCCCAGGAAGTCATATGTTTAGCTAAACAGGGGTGTTTTATGTAGAAGGAGTAGTAGGCAGGAAGTCATAGGTTTAGCTAAACAGGGGTGTTTTATGTAGAAGGAGTAGTAGGCTGGTTCTAGTAGATTTATTAATGGTACAGAGAGGGCAGAAGGGAGTTTTGACAAGTGGTTTTAAGAGCGGACAGAGGGATACAAGCAAACAGGATAAGGAAGTGTAATTTATAGAGATAGATCTGGTGCAGACGAAAGAGGTTTTATCATAGGCTAAGACAGACAATGATCCAGAGAAAACATGGGAAAAGAAATGGGAGCAGGTCCACATACAGCAGTAAAGTAGGGTGGGTAATGAATAACGCAGCATTAGGACATGAAGTAAAAGTAGCAGTAGCAGTTGCATGGAATAATAAGGAGATGGACATTAACAGAGGAAGAAGAACACATTGAAGAGCAGCTACTACCAACATCCCAGAAGGCACTGCAGAGGGTTAACTTCTCTGGCTGGAGTGGGGGTAGTGAGTATGCAGAACAATAATGAAAAAAAGGACTGTGGTAGATGTGGTCACAACCAGGGAGGTTATACTTTGTTACAGCAAAAGACGTTAAACTTAATGGAGAGACTGCATGCAGTAAATGCATTTGTTCTAGTTTATTATATAGTAAAACAATAAGGTGCCTGAAAGCCATACAGCGATCAGCAGGCACAATCCATGATGCAGAAAGTGAAAGCTTTCCTGTTTTAAAAGATGCCATGGTAGCCTTCTTGCTGTTAATTTTGGGCATGCCAAAATTTTAGCTACATAGAATACTTTGATTAAGGCACTGAAGTAATGACAATCCCAGTGATAATAGCAGAATGTATAAAATAAATTACCATATCATCAGCATAACTTAAAAAAATCCAAAGGGGCACAGATATGAAAAAGCTCGTTCAGAAAGATGTGAAGCAACAATGGGTTCAGAACACTAGCCTCCAGGCCATAATATGAAAGCACAACAAATAGCTGTGGTGCAGTTTGCTGAAATATAATTCACCAAATCTCTTTTACCATGTCACCTAATCATCAACCCCACCCACATGGAATTATAACCAGCCCCAGAGTAGTATAAATCTCCTTGGCCTAAGCAAACACAGTTCATGAAAAAGATTTGGTGAATTGCGCTCCAGTAAAGTGTTTCAGTCATCTATAATGGAACCATAAATCTTGATCTGGTGAAAGGCCTGTTTAAAGACATTTAGTGACTTCTCGATATGCACTTATGTATAACTGACAGACATAAAGAGAACATAAGCCTTGTCTTGACTGCTGCCAGTCCCCATGGATATAAGAATTAACTCGGCTACTACAGGAGCAGACATGCCTGCTGATTAAAGTTTTGAAACACAGAAAGGCATAAAGTAAAGATACATTTCAGAGCATTTAGTTCGGCAAAGGAATCATTTAGAAGGGAAGTAAGGAGACAGAGACAAATTTCTACAAGAAAATTACTGTACAGATACATTCCTGACCTACAGAGACACAAAAAGAAAAGCAAAAGCATGCAGAAAGGAGACATGAAATGTATGGATGTGAATGTAATTGTGGCTTATCTGTAAACTCTGTTTCATAAAGTAAGCTAAAGCTATTGTGTATAAGTGTGCATATATGTGGGTATGTGATCAGAATACTTCATCCGTATGCCTGGTTCTGCACAGACTAAGGACTAAGGATCCAACACAATGCATTAAAGAAGCTTTTGTATTTCCATCCAAACAATGTGCTGAGTGTTAAATGTACCAAGAATAATAGGCATAAGTCATGGAAATAAACAATAAAGATAAACACAAGCAGAAATAAGTGTAGACTGAAGAGGTATATAGAGAATGGTTGATGTGAAAAACTAAACTACCAACATCCTTCAGTTACAAAAAGTAAATGGGGGTGGGATAGCAATCCTAAGAAAGATGGCTGCATGACACTTTTGCTATGCATGTGTGACAACAAAGGCAATATATCCTGAAGACAGCAACACACTCAGAAAGTTAAGACAAAGGAGACAGATATGAATGGATGGTGGTGGATGGTGGATTTTAAAGCAGGTCCATAAAAGGAGCAGCTGTGTCTTTTATTCCAGAAACTTATAGGGTTACCACAGGACTTTGGAATAATGAAGGCTACAGTTGACCATCAGCAGTAAGAACTTCCAAAACTCAGTGAAAGAACTGAAGACTTAGAGAAAGAAAAGACAGCATTGCAAGTGGAGATACAGGAGATACAGGAGACCAACCAGCAAATGGCTGACCTAGAAAACAAAGCAAAATAGCAGAATAGCAAAACAGGAGACCCAGACAATAGATACACATAACTCAATACTCAATTTCTGAGACTTCAGTAAAGGTTGTTGATCTTTTTTGGCTTTTCCCGGTTAGGGGTTGCCACAGCGGAACTCTGGTCCGCTAATGATTGGCAGTAGATTTTTATGGTGCCGAGTTGCCAGCCTGATGCCCAACCTTCAGCGAAGGCACGCCCATTCACGCATGTCTTTCGGAAGCCACTCGACCGCGGGGAGGACATGCAGACTCCACACAGAAGGCACTCCAGTCGAAAATCGAACAAGAGAACCTCTTGCTGTGAGGCAACAACGCTTCCACTGTACCACCGCGGCACACACTGAGACTTCAGTAAAGGTACTGGAAACAAATGGAAAAATGTTTAACTATCCTACTGCATGAGAAATTTAACCTGTTGAGATGAAAAGCATCTGAAACTGAATAATGCATAGGATCGGTAAGACAAGCGAACTCAGAGTTCCACCAAACATGAACTGGCCTGCACACATTCTTAGAATACTAAACAAAAAATATATATTATTGTAAGCATGAACTGTGAGGATTATTCAATTCCAGGGGATGTTGATAAAAAATACGGGAGACTTTTCTGAACTTTTTTTTTTCAAAAACATAAAACACAAGTGCCAAAAACACCACAATGAAAGTGATAGGGCCAGTGGCATTGGCTAACTGTGCTGCCATATTTACAGTTCAGTGGACAGGAGGGAGTATGAATCCATAATGAGGAGTCACATGACTTTATTACTTGGTGTTTGAAGAATCAGTGGAAAACAGTAGAAAGGAAAGTTGCAATTTACATTTTATGGCCAACACAGGCTAGGAAGTCAACAAGTATAGGTCATAGCAGAAGGTCATGTCAGAAGAAGGAACAAGCACCAACATGTTGCTTCCCAGATATGGATTCTTCTATACAGAAATGAGCATGTCTGTACAGTAATGTACCATCAGTAAGCCGAGAAGATGGGGTCCAAATACAGGAAGGAACTATAATACTACAGAAGACTACATTGATTCAACAGAAGGTATTACCAAAGGCATGAGTTTAAAGCCTAGAAGGCTGAGACATTTACATAGGGATAATTCCAAAAGGATGAGTTCAGGCAAAGGAGTACAGAAAAAAGACATTTGGAGTTGGAGTGGAGGATTGTCAGAAATGGGCAGAACTGAAAAGGATATGAAAATGTGGGACAGTAGCAGGTCTGGGCACAGAGAATGGCTCAGACAGGACAGTAAGAAACAAGATGCCAGAAACAGACAAAATCGACTTATAAAGAAAGGTGATGGTAACTGCTGCTCCTGCTGTAGTATTGCTTTACATCTAGTCAGTATGCCATACATTGTGCAAAACCACTAGTGACATTTAAACTCCACTGGTGAAAATAAATAAATAAACAAGTCTTTCTAAGATAGAGGAACTGATGGCCCAGTGATGCAGCATATTTTAGTTAGTACAAAATGCCAAAATTATTATGAAACTCTTATTAAAGCAACTACAATCACACAATACTTTGGAGATTAATAAAGGACCAGGGGAGCAAGCAAGGTGAAACCAAGTTTGGGGTACATATTTTGGTACTGATGTGAAAGATTAAACTGTGGAGGAAAGTGAATGTTAAAAGGGGAAGGAGTTGAATGACCAATAATGACAGGCATAAGGCTACTGTTTCTAGATTAACATAGAACGAATGGTATTGTTAACACTGGTATTGGCTTAAGTCATTAAGTATTAGAGAAGGGAATATTAAAAGTGCAAAAATCAAATGCTGTTAAGGTAGGTGCTGGAAATGAGACTAGCAAACTTAAACAGTGTTCACATAACCGAGAAAAGGGGAATGAAACTCAGAAGACTGCTAAAGGGAAATGGATGGAAAGGAAATAACACAGAGGGAGACTGATAAGGAAAAAAGGATGAACGACAGGAAAGGAAGGGCAGAAGTACAGTCTAAAATTCTGGGAGATAAAAGAAGACTATTATCAAGGGGCTGACAGAACACAAGAACAAGGACAGTCAGAAGTAGGAGGAGAGAACAGGATGGCAGACAGTAAGACAGAAAAAAGGGGGACATGGTCATGAAGGTAACTAGACATTGGTAACATTCTGGGACCTGAAAAGCATGTGATGCTTAATGATTCACTAAACTTTGGGAAAGGGGAAGAGGGGGCCTGAACATACGGACATGGCTGGGTCAGCTTGGAAGGATCGCTCAAGGGCAGAGGGCCCTTATGGTGGCATAAAGAGGGTTTAGAAAAAAGAAACATATTAGTAGGGGGAAGGCCAGGGGAAAGGTAAAAATATTACCTGGAATAAAGAGAGTTAATTTAATCCAATAAAAGAAAGACTGTGCATGAAACTTTCAGTAGATATGGGGAAGATGCAATTACGTTACAAGGAACAAAACTAAAGGTCAGATAGAGTGAGAAAAATACAAACAATGGCTACCATAAGGAGGAGGATAATTGATAAGCCAGGAAAGGGTAAAGGTGGAATGACAGCACTATTTAGGAGAATGGTTGAAGAAAAATAGGAGTCAGATTATATGGCAAAAAGGATAAGGAGGGGCTAGGTGGACACTTGGTAACACTTACGCACCCGATAGGATGATTAGGAATTCTACAGCATGCTGTTCAGTCGATGGAAAAGGGTTAGATTAACAGGGATAACACTAGTTGGGGGTGGGCATTAATGTTTTAGTCAAACCAGAGAATGACCGGGTATATGGGAAAATAGTACAGTTAGAGAATAATGCAGGATCTAAGGAAAACATTATAAAAGATGGAAGGAAGAAGTGATCTGTGGAGAAAAGTACACACTGGCATGAAGAATTCACACTTATCAGAAATCAAAAAATGCCTGATGAAGAACAGCATGCTGGATAGATTTTTAGAGACACAAGATTTTAGGCATACAGCAGAAGTGGAAATACAGGACAGATATTTATCACAGCATGTGGCAGCAAAAATAAACGTAGTTGCTGAGGTAGAAAGGAAGGAAGAAAGGAGTAGGAGAAAAGTGGGTGAGTTATGGAGCCGTCGTAAGAGAAAGTAAAGCTAGAGTGGGTAACAGAAGAGGCAACGCATGAGAACAAATATGAGAAGAATAAGTTATGGGAGTTTTGTAGAATTATGTCAAAGCTGCCATAAAAGAGAAGATAACAAGGATGGAAAGGCAAAGGAGGAGAAAAGCAAGTAATGAAGAAGAGTTGTCGGTGTGCAGCTTGGTAGGCTTAAAGTGAGAGATTTAGGGAAGTCATGAGGGGAAAGAAAAGCTCATGCAAACTGTAATTAAAATGGAGCTGAAGGCAATAACCACATTAACTCTGAAAGTGGAAATCTGCCTCTGGAATGACTACTGCTGGGTGACAGGGGACTCACTGAGGAGGCAACTAGCCAGGAAGTTCAAATCAAAGTAGGAAAAAGGACAAGTAGCAAGAAAAAGACAGCTGATTGAGGAGGGCAAGGAGATAAGGAAGGTTTAAGGGACTGCTCTCATAACTTGTATGGGACGCAGGAAAAGGAATGGATGGAACAATGGATTTGGGAGAACAATGGGAAGAATTATAGGACAATGATTGATGACAAGGCCAAATCAAAGGCAGATGACCACATAATGCTTTCTACAGAAGTGAAGGAAGCATTGAGGAGGACAATGCCCATTTTCAAATGTAGGAATTAGTATCAGGTATGCAGTGTAATAGGAAAAGATTCCAAATGGGTAAAGGAAGGGGTGACACTGAAGCATCGGAGAAGCAGAAAATGCTAAATACTTGGGGCTACATGCAAGGGTACTGACTGAAGACACTACATGGGAGAACCCAAGAAGACGTTAAGAAAAAGTGGAGGATATTCTACGCAAGAAAGGCAAAGCCACATTCACAGTCTTAGGAAGGGTAAATGCAGCACAGATGATGGTGAAGTCTATAATCTCTCATGTGCGATTAATTTTTAAAGGCTAGTTAGGTGATATGCTAGAAGGAGAAAAAGAAGGCTTATGAGTACTTCTTCTGGGGCTTGGCTCCAAAAAAAACAGCAGGTGGCAAAACAGAGAAGTAAGAACAGAAATGTCGACAAAAGGAAATACAGGTAAAAAAATTACTGCAAGGACATGGAAAATGAAAAAAAAAAACACGTGATAGTGCAGGAACTGAATAAAAGATTCAAACTGATAACCAGAAGAGTATTAATGCTAGTGTAAGTGAAAGGTGAGA
>NC_056731.1:811107043-811224543 GCF_019279795.1 Protopterus annectens | reverse complement strand
CCTGGTATCGTAACACAAAAGTAAAGTTATTCTTCCACTCATGAAAACCAACTATGCTGAAAGTCAATGAAGTACCATATTTATTGATTACAGCGACTACATGATTACACCAACAACTGTGGTGTAACGGATCAGATTCCAAATGAATTGCTCTAAGTGTACGTCTGCCTGGATTCCAAAAGACCTGCTCTCACTGTAAGTGGTCACCTGCACTAACAGCAAGTCTTTTGGAACTGGGCCCAATGAATGCAGTTGATTGTATTAGCATATTTTCTTACTCATTTATGTTAGTGGCACTTAGCGGTTAAGTGCATTCTTTTCAGATAATTTCTATCCACAAAAAGAAAATACTGATGTTTTCATGCCCTGGACTGGATATGTCAATCAAAAGGATTAAATAAGGTTTAAGTCACTTATTTGTAGTTCATTTTACCAATGTGGACTATCTTGTTTAATTCAAAGCTTCCTTCTAAACTGTTCAGTAAGGTCAACTTGGTGCTAACACTTACGCTTATAAACATTCCTTCTAATAGCAGCATGTCATAAGAAATTACTACTGTCATTTGAGTGAAAAAGGTTGTCCCAAATAAGATCAGTTTATCTGACCACTAATATTACACAGGGCATGATCGTATCTCTTCAGCTGAGATCTCTCTGATCTAATGCAGGCAAAACTAGTGACATATGACTAAGCATACTCTCTATAATGATAGCAATTAGTCGCTAGATAGTATAGTAGATAATCTAGACCCCAGAATAATTAATTGTCTCTCATACCATAGAGCAGATGGTAGTGAGTTTTAAAAACAAACAGAATAACTTCTGATGGAAGAGCCCAGGCATAGTAGATTTACAGGTTCACTTCTCAAAATCCACTAAGTGCAGGATGCTTTAACACAATGCTTCAGCTAGAAAGCTATAAAATCTAATGTTTTCCCTATTGCTCCATAGTTGAGTTATCCCTATATACACCACAGACACAGTGGTGTACATTTTCTGTAAAAATTTAGTTTGTGGATAGCACAAGGGTGAGGTAATTAGTGCTGCTCTCTCAGAGCGTTACGTTTCCCAGTTAGGTTGTCTGGTTGAGTACCTTCTGTGTACAATACTCATGCATTCTTGTGTCCATATGTTTTTATCAGCTATACCAGTAGCCTATCTTATCACAAAAACATGCCATAAATGAGCTGGTGCCAATCAATGTGATGCCACGTGTGTGTGTGTGTGTGTGTGTGTGTGTGTGTGTGTGTGTGTGTGTGTGTGTGTGTGTGTCTGTGTGTGTGTGTGTGTGTGTGTGTGGGTCTGTGTGCGTACCTTTATCTGTGTGTGTCTGTGTTCCTATGTGTTTCTGTGTATGTGTGTGTTTTTTGATTGACTGGCATACTATCCAGCAATATTTTTTTCTGCCCTGCACTCACTAAGATGCTGGGATAGGCTTTGGTTCCCCTGCACCACTGAAATGGATAAAAAAATGTTATTTTGCAGAATGATATGTTCTAGAATTTATTTTATTTAAATAATGGTAAAAATGTTGGCTTACATGCTATAATTTTATTATGTTACTTTTTTGTCTAACCCATCAATTAGTATGTTGCCCAGAATCATACACTGTGGAGGGTGGAGGTGGGGGTCGGTACCCTTTTTGGAAGCTTGAGACTTAACAATTCAAGTCCCTAAACTAAACTAAAAATAAGTTTGCTTTACTAGAAATAACAGTAAACACAGACTCTTACATATTAGAAGTGTTCTTTGCATGGGGGGGGGGGGGGGTAAGCCATCCTGCACCTCCCAAATAGGGAGAAAAGGAGAATTTTCCAAGATAAACAAATTGCATGCTATACTATTTTCTCCAAACCGCACTTAATTTTCCAAAGTTCTGATGATTGCAATTGCAATATGTGAACCTTGGGGGGGGGTGCTTGTAGAGGGCTGCATTCTGTAACCCGCTTTCCAAACTGGTGTATAGTTCCAAAAATTCTGGTAATGTCCCTGATCCCTGCTTTGTAGTTTTGATAAAGCACTAGTCTTCTTCCACTGATAACTGGCAGAGGAACAGCATGAAACTGACTCCCCAAACAGTCACTGGTAGCAACTATGCTCTCTGCCGGCCATTAACCTGCATAAGTGATCACTGACCGTGCCTTGAGGTTAAATAGTGCATAAAGACTGCTATTTTTAACAGAAAAAAATGCTTATGTACTGTGGAAGCCAGAAACCCAGAAATCAAGAATAACATTGACAATAGGTATGGCTTAATAACTTAAGTAAGGCAGTTACAGTTAAGTAGATGTGTGACAAGAAATTTTTTCAGCAGTCAAACTTGTACCTGATGACCACTTTTAGAGTAAATGTTTATGTATGTATTTATTTATAGCACAGCACCTCCGAATACGTAGTACACTCTCGTTTTAAAGCGCACACTAATGCATGTGGTCTGTAGAGGCTATGACATACAGCTGGCAGTTGTAGACAGGAAGAGTTATGCTGTATATCTGACATGATTTCCTGTGGTAGCGCATTTCCTAACTGAGAGCAGAGGTTTCATGTATTGCAGATAAATGCACAATTTACTAAGTAACAGAATAATGTTCATCAATGACCAGGTGTGACAATGCTGCATATAAATCACTACAGTGACAAAGTTGCAGGAGTCTCTCTATTATTGCAGAGAGTGTAACATCTTTCTGCTTGTGTTTTGTGCCTACAGAAAATGCAAATCATTGCACAGTACAAGTGCTTCTCACTTCAAAGAGAAGCAATGCACAACTGATGGGGCCATGCTTCCTGCGTTAGAGCCTATTAGGCACATACTAATATATGCCAAAGTACATTTAGATGAAGTGCATCCTTTACTCTACTATTCACAATGAAGTGTCAGTATTTATACTGCAGTTCTGCTTCATTCATGTGATTTTACAGTCTTTATAACTCTTCATACCAGAATCAGATAGTAGTGATGGCATGTACTACATCAAAAAATGTGCAGTCAGCTGAAGAATCGTCTTCTGTGTTTCTATGCAAACATGAATTTGCATTCCTGTTGTAGTTAGTAAAAAAATCTGTCTTCATCTGTGCTGAAAGTTAACCTGAGATTTACTCAGATTTCCCAAGAAAAACAAGAATTATTTCTAATCATATGTTACATACACATGAGCAATATTGAGATTACATAATATGAAGGTATTTCCTATGAATCTTTTATAGGAATCATAGGAAGTTCAAATATGCTGAGCATTGCGGCCAGCACACCTTGTTAGTTCTTACCCTAGACTGTACCTCCCCTTACCACCACTCTCAAGGAGGGCTAGGCCAGTCAAGACTGAGGAAAATTTATCAATACCAATTCAATTATCCAGGTCCAGTTTGAAGGAAGATAGTGTATCACACTACTTTATCTGCAAGGGGTGTCTATCACAGAGGTGAAGGAGATGCTGACTAATAAAGCTTAGATTCCTTGTTCTCCTATTTGTGGGACTGTATCATTTGTAAAGGCATGGCCGGCCTTAGGCATAGGCCAACTAGGTGACCGCCTAGGGCACCGCTCTAGCAGGTGTGCTTTTCCAGTATTTATTTGGGGTAGGTAGACCAGGATGGGGGCACCAGTTGGTGTGGTGGGGGTGCTAGGAAGCCCTTTTGCCTAGGGCACCAATTGACCTAAGGCCACTGCTGTGTAAAGGTACAAGAGATCCTGAACTACTCAGTCCCTGATTGTTGAGAAGGAAAGACAAGGCAAGGCATGAGTCTGCTCAGAGTAGCCTATGAGACACAATAATGAGGTACAGTGCTTCCAGTCTTTTCTGGTAACTTACAAATGTTAAGCCTGTGATCTCCTTTGTTAGGAACTCTAAGGTCTACTGAACTGTTTTATATGGCTGGTGAGGTACATCCATCTTAAAGGGAGCATTGCTGTCTATAATTGGTCAGATCAGTGCTGAATGAAACAGGACAACAGCATCTTTACAACTGGATAATATTCTCTTGGCAATCAACTGCATGTCGTAGAAGGATTTCCTGACAAACATAGGTTCATAGTACTAGGTTCATAGGTTAGTACTAAGCTAACTGCCCTTGCGAGTCATTTTAAGCCTAGCCAATTATCCCTTGTGAGACTCAAACCCTGCACCTTGTGTTTGTAAGGCAAGCACCTTAACCATTAGGCCACCCTCCCATCCCGATGATCAAAGGGAGGGAATTATAAACACAGGTTCCCAGGTCTCTAACTACATTTTAATTTTGCAGTGGGGTATAGTCAATGCCATATGCTGGGTAGATGGCTTGTTTACCAAATACGATAATGTTGTACTTTGGCATATAATTTAAGCCCATTTTCAATACACCAGGCATACATTCCTACTGGACAGCTTCTTTGTCAGATAGAGATTAGACAACGACTCCTAGTTTGCAGTCATCCACAAACGTGGTTAACCATAGGTCTTAGTTTTAAGTCTGTAGATCAGAGAAGTAAACCAAAAGCAGTCCCAGCAGTGAGCCCTGTGGGAACCACTAGTCACCTTCATGTTCTCTTGATTCTGCCCCTTCCATCTGTACTGTGCGGGGTCTGTCCTTTAGCCAATTAGCTATTCTTCTTACAACACAGGAGTCCATTTGGAATGCATTCAATATATTAATTATTCTAGTATTGGGGATGGTGTTAAATGCTTTGGTCATGTGTAGAGTGTAACATCTGTCAACCACTTGTTTATCTTTTCAAAGAAGTTTACTAGGTTCATTAGAAAGGACCTTCCTTTTACAAATTCAAACTGCTGTGAATTTAGCCTGATGAGATGTTTAAAGACTTTGTTAATCAAGTCTGTTATAATGCATTCCATGGCCTTACAAATGAGACTTGCAAGCAGATGGGCATATGCTTTCCAGAGTCAGACACCTTTATGGAGTGGAATTACCAGTGCTGGACACCATATTTCTGGGACTGAGGCTACATTCAGGCTTAGGTTAAATAACTTACACTTAGGTTCTGCCAGGGCATGTTTAGTACTCTTTAACAAACAGCTCAGTATGTTATCTGGTCCCATGGAGGAATAATTTTTAGTCATGAATAGCACTTTTAGTACAGGTTCTATAGTGATGATAGGGGGTAGGAGATACAGGTACAGTAGGGCTTTAAAAAGCTGACTCAGGAGTGTAATTTGCTAGTATGTTGGCAATGTTCACTGGGTCCAATTACGTTTTAACATACCGATTTGCTACATAAATAATTACAAAACATTCCACTCTGGGGATGTATATTCAAATGGTGGCTGCCACTATTTTCAGAAGAAAGATTTAATTAAAAGCACCTTCAGAATTCTCTATTAGCCCACCAGTAATGATGTGCAAAACTTAAAAAAATTAAAGGGGTGATTCCCCTTAATTCCAGATTCTAACTATCTGTAAGATCACCACAACACAGAAATCTTTATTTTTTTGCATTATGGAATGATGGCTGTCTTGTTAGTAAACAGTCCTCATTATTTGTGAATGAGGAATTAGAATATGGTAAATTTCACTTCAGAGAACTTACCATTTCATCAAAAAACAATACATCCTCATATGTAGGAAAAATGTAAACTTCAGAACCATATCACTAGTTCTCCTTGAAGTTTTCTTTTTAATAATCTGTTGCTTCTATATAACCATTTGTGTTAAAACACAAAAATACCTCACTTATGATGTAAGCTATATAATTGCTGAGATAGCAAATAGTAATATTGAAGGTTATAGTTTACTAATATAAAAATGTAAATGTAGAAGACTTACTGTTTTCACAAGATGGTCCTTGCCAGTGATGGTTACGAGGTGGGTATGGAACACTTGCACATTGGTAAGAAAGTTCAGGATGGTGCTGCTCTGAAACATAGTCCCGCCAGTTACGTTCGGGAGGCACCATGTAGTTCGATACCTGCCATGGTAAGGATAAGCCAAGTTGTAAAGAAAGAAATTTGACAAGTTCAGTGAGATCCACTTCTACCCACTGCAGTGTTCTGTGATCACTTTAGTGCCCCTTTGAAATATGTTTAAACAATTGCTTCACATATTCCCTCTATATTCTGCTACATTAAGATAATAGTTAAACTGCACACATTTTGCAGACAGACAAAACGTTTTACTGATTATAGGATAAAGGAAGCTCTCATACCTGATGTGTTAATGGAGGGTATGAAGTAGGCACTGGGTAAGGATTGTGGTTCACAAGTAGTGATGAGTCCTCCATACTGTGCTGTTTTATTCCTATTTACACAGAAAAAAAGGAATAGCCTAATTTAATGGCACACTGTCCCAGCAACACAGAAACTTTCATTTGAAGCATCTAATGCTGCCTAGAGTCTATGATATGTGTAGCTCGTGTAAAGTGCACAGGAGGTGTAATTGCCAGCACACAAAGTCATGCGCATTAACTACAACTAAACCTTTCATAAACAGTAAAGAAACAAAAAACTGAACACTAGTTATCAGTGGCTATCATGTAGGATAACTTCCTTTATTTATAAGAAGCATTAAGGAAAAGGAAGACAGCAATAGTTCAAAACACAGATAATTATGTGTCTGTGGTAAGATCAGGCTTACCACACTGTTGGCTGCCTGTCAAATTAGCAGTGTTCCTTTAATGGTGAAATAAGCTCACTCATATCATTTTCTCCTTAAATATTTTGCATTTGAAATAATGGTGTGAATTAAAGATGTCTGGTAAAGCGGGGTATGAGACGACTCCTCTGTGATTTTTGACTCATACTGTATGCATGCAGAATCAATCATATGATATGCTTGTCATGGCTACTGTGTATAAGATGGGGATCTGTCATAACAAATGTAACCATTACCTTTCTTTGCTCCCTCGGGCACAATTCTGTACACTTTGTATGGATCTGAAATGTCCAGCTGACTTCTCTCCACCAATTCTTCAAAGTCATTGCTTTTATTCAAGGCACATCTCAACCTTGTCTTCCACGTTGGAGGATCTGGCTTGTCAATCCCTTCTCTGTACTTCCCTTTGAAAAGAGCCCATGCCTAAAACGTGTAAATAATGCAGTAACATTTATGCATCAGGTAAACACTGGTATGTTCTTCCCTTTGAAAAGAGCCCATGCCTAAAACGTGTAAATAATGCAGTAACATTTATGCATCAGGTAAACACTGGTATGTTCTTCCCTTTGAAAAGAGCCCATGCCTAAAACGTGTAAATAATGCAGTAACATTTATGCATCAGGTAAACACTGGTATGTTCTTCCCTTTGAAAAGAGCCCATGCCTAAAACGTGTAAATAATGCAGTAACATTTATGCATCAGGTAAACACTGGTATGTTCTTCCCTTTGAAAAGAGCCCATGCCTAAAACGTGTAAATAATGCAGTAACATTTATGCATCAGGTAAACACTGGTATGTTCTTCCCTTTGAAAAGAGCCCATGCCTAAAACGTGTAAATAATGCAGTAACATTTATGCATCAGGTAAACACTGGTATGTTCTTCCCTTTGAAAAGAGCCCATGCCTAAAACGTGTAAATAATGCAGTAACATTTATGCATCAGGTAAACACTGGTATGTTCTTCCCTTTGAAAAGAGCCCATGCCTAAAACGTGTAAATAATGCAGTAACATTTATGCATCAGGTAAACACTGGTATGTTCTTCCCTTTGAAAAGAGCCCATGCCTAAAACGTGTAAATAATGCAGTAACATTTATGCATCAGGTAAACACTGGTATGTTCTTCCCTTTGAAAAGAGCCCATGCCTAAAACGTGTAAATAATGCAGTAACATTTATGCATCAGGTAAACACTGGTATGTTCTTCCCTTTGAAAAGAGCCCATGCCTAAAACGTGTAAATAATGCAGTAACATTTATGCATCAGGTAAACACTGGTATGTTCTTCCCTTTGAAAAGAGCCCATGCCTAAAACGTGTAAATAATGCAGTAACATTTATGCATCAGGTAAACACTGGTATGTTCTTCCCTTTGAAAAGAGCCCATGCCTAAAACGTGTAAATAATGCAGTAACATTTATGCATCAGGTAAACACTGGTATGTTCTTCCCTTTGAAAAGAGCCCATGCCTAAAACGTGTAAATAATGCAGTAACATTTATGCATCAGGTAAACACTGGTATGTTCTTCCCTTTGAAAAGAGCCCATGCCTAAAACGTGTAAATAATGCAGTAACATTTATGCATCAGGTAAACACTGGTATGTTCTTCCCTTTGAAAAGAGCCCATGCCTAAAACGTGTAAATAATGCAGTAACATTTATGCATCAGGTAAACACTGGTATGTTCTTCCCTTTGAAAAGAGCCCATGCCTAAAACGTGTAAATAATGCAGTAACATTTATGCATCAGGTAAACACTGGTATGTTCTTCCCTTTGAAAAGAGCCCATGCCTAAAACGTGTAAATAATGCAGTAACATTTATGCATCAGGTAAACACTGGTATGTTTATCTGCCATAAAGTCAAGATCTTATGTGCAACTGTGAAAACAGAAAGATTTTATAAAAAAAAAACTTATGATTCCTCTTCCTGTCTGAAAATGATCAATGCAGCATTCGACATTAAACATATATTGTATATTCATCTTCCTGGTCCATGCAATAGGATGAATATCTTCTGCTCATGCTCTTGTTTTGATCACTGTGGGCCATTCATGAGCAGTGTTGTGTGTACTTGTCTTGCTATAATTATATTCACCTTGATATTATGAACCTCTCCTTCTTGACAGTCTGAAGTCATTTGCCACTGGAATAAATTAATTGTTTAACTGAAATAGTGCATTCTACTGATTTGATTGTTCAATATAATATTAACAGCACAATTGCTGAATGCAGTGACAACCTACTTCACTGTACTGTGCATCCTTGTGACACTGGTTCCAGAGTGCATGTGACAGACCTTACTGCATAAGCAATTATGTGAAACTTTTTTGTTATGCCTCTGTTTGAAACTGAATCAGAAAAATATGTTTTTTTTCTACTTCTTGACGGCGGTACAGAAAAGATAAAACGCCAGTGTTTAGTGCTAGTTGTATCATGGAGAAAAGGGATATTAAGTGGTGACTCCTCATTTTATCAGTATCTAACAGTTATAGCATTCAGGTGCCTGTATGCATTTCAGCATGCCAGTCTAAAGCATTGCCTCCACAAATTCACAGATATAAAATGCTTATATCAAGCATGTGGGAAAATTGATAAAAATGTGCATGCAAATTGTGTTACTGGTAAATCACAGATGCATTTGGACAAGAGAAATTTAATTAATTAAAACTAGATTTGTACGATATGGGTAACTCTGATGCCTACTGGTTCATTTCAGATTACTACAACTAGTCATTTGTTAAATTAGTTATTAAAGTGACTAGCTGTACACCTTTTCAGCCACAAGGGTAAGAGTAAATGCAATACATATTTATAGTAGTCAATAAGCTACCATGATTTGGGAAGAGGTAGGAAACCACAGTAACCACTGAATGCAAACTCCACACAGCAAGCCCCAATGCCTGGAACTGTAAGGCAGAAGCCTTAATGAGAGAGCTAGCCCATCATTCATAAATATTGTAATTTTTAACATTACCTACTAAGGCAATCCACAGCTTAAGCACCACAGTGTGTTAAAGATATTTGAGAAAAGATCCACTGAACTGCTTCAAAATCATGGCTACAAGTCTAACTTTTAAACACATAGGCTAATCACGTACAGAAGAGTACAATAAGGGATATAATCAGCATCAATTATCCACAGACGTGAATCATTACAAGGGCCTTAAATATTGCAGTATCCTCGACCCAAATGAGAAAACTCACACATATTTAAACTTAAATGCTTTTGAAATAGCTATTAGAATCCTTACTGTCAAAGTTGACAAAAAAAAAATATATATATATATATATATAGAGAGAGAGAGAGAGACATGAATGTAGGGTAATAGCAGGAAGCCATTAACTTATTATTGTGCAGCATATCTGATCAGCCTCAGTGTGTTGCTATGTCAATCATTAAACATACGGATTTTAACCAATATTTTTAATTCTCTTCAAACAAGATCCTAGATAAGACTTGGGTTTTAATGAACACCTGAAGTGATCAGCAAAGATCCAAGGAACAGTTTAGCATGAAACAAAAAGTGCACAATATGGTCAGAACAATATATACCTTAAAGAGTGCTGCATCTTCCTCTCTGTTATAGTCCTGTTTGCCAGCATGTTTCCAAGGTATCCTGAATATCGATTTTTCATCATTTTCCCAGACCAGTCCTGGATACTTTCCACTATCAATCTGTTCTATTAGCCACTGTCTGAGTTTCCCATTCCCACAACTCACAGAGGACATCACGCAGTCTGTATCAAGGTTCATGCCTGTATTATAAAGACAGCACATTGTTGGAATCCATCTGTACCACAGACAGGCAGTGCAAAACACACTCAAAAAAAAAGTTAGCCTCAGAAGGAACAGACACTCACACCCCAAGAATCTATAATAAAATTATTAACTCAAAAACATTTTCATTCTTTTTTAATTCAGCCAAGATTGTTTTCTGATTAACAGCTGTTGAATTATATGTTTACATTTCAGAAGTGCATGTTTGTGTGTGGGGAGGTGGAGATTTGCGAGGTAGTTTTGAATGTTTGCATTGCAAACACCTTCTGAATGTGTGTGCACATGCACGTGTGTGTGTGTGTGTGTGTGTGTGTGTGTGTGTGTGTGTGTGTGTGTGTGTGTGTGCGTGTGCCTGCAAGTGCACATATATGTACACTCCAATCATACCTCTCAAGTGTACCTCATTATGAGGAATGTACCTCATTTGGGTCTTAAAAAGTTAATGTTCCTCAAAGTTCCACATTGAAAGAGTTTGTCCTACATTCAGTGTTAGGAATTTTTTAAAGTGAAATCCATGGTAAATAGAAATTAATCATATTAATTCATTAAAGGATCTTCTTTATAAGTAAAACCAGCATATTTTAACCATCCTATGACCTTCCTAGTTGAAGATGTTAGTAAGCCATTAGTATGTGTTCCACATTTTGCCCATTTGTTCCACATTATGAAGGTGAGTGTTCATTTTGGAGATGGAAGGTTGAGAGCTATGACTCCAATGTGTGTGTGCGCATGCACATGTGTGTCCATGTGTATCAGTATGTCCGCATGTGTGAGAGTGTTTGCGTAATTCTATGTGTGTAGGCAAGTGTGTGTGTGTGTGTGTGTGTGTGCGTGCGTGCACGCGTGAGCGTGGGTGTGTGTGTGTGTGTGTGTCTGAGATAAGGCTGTCCTTGTTACTCTAGTTCTCAGTCTCTTTCCTCTGGAATCATGGATGGGCGGCAAAAAAAAATGGTTAAAGGCAGAAAAATGAAAGAAATATTTTAAATATTGACTTACAAAGTTGAAGAAACAAAGATTTTAATTAATATGGATTTTTGAAGTGCAAGAGATCTGTAACTGCAGTGTATGTTTAATGACTTAAAGGTACATAATCCTGTAACAAAATCAAGCATTTTAGGAGGGACCCGGCAAAATAATTTTGGCAGAATAGGGAAAACCCCTGATAACTAGGGGCCGATGAAAGATATGAAGAAGGCTGAATGCATAATAAATAAGGTTAGTTAGTTAATGTTCCTGATGACAGCTGATAGCGATTTCAGCTGGTAAAAATGGCATTTTATAAAGAAAAAGTCCACTGGTATTGGAAATTCGACTTGATGGAGCAACACGTTGCTTCTTCTTCCCAACTAGCAGGGTATCGTGTTCGGGGAAAGATCAGTAAACTATCATGGGTTCCTTCTCGAGCTACCCCAACCATACATCTCAGTCTCTTACAACAAGAAATCTGGACAAAGCCATAAATAAAAGTGGGACAAAGGCCCAAACATAAGGTCAATTTTTAAATACTGCTCTTGCAAACTAAGAAAGTGGATAGAATAACAGGTTTTGCATTAGCATGAATTTTCTGAAAGGTATGAAGTCTGAAACTCAAACGTTAGTCATCATTTGCTAACTTGAATCTTTAATGGCTTGCCACTAATATGGCACAAAACCAAAACTTTATAAAAAACGGACCAAAATTTTGAGGCAAAATGTCTGGACATTCTGCGAAAATGTGTACAGTTGACAGGGTTGAAAAAATCTCCTCGATCAGACCCAGAGACATAGCAGGCCAAACTTGCCGCAAAGGATACTGGTTCCGTAACTATGAAGCACCTGTTCTGGAACGCGGTGCCAACTAGGACTGTCAAATTTATACCATACAATGAAACATGGTGCTCATCATTAAAGGCGGACGAGCTGTGAGCTACACGAATAGAGAGCAGACTGGCCATCATTCAAACAATTTAGCCATTTGACAGTCAGAAAACGGTTGAGGCGGAGACAGTCGCATATAGTCAGACCTCTTGCAATGAAAGGATGCTTGGTGTCACCAAGATGTCGCTGTTTAAATGTAAAAGCAACCCCCTATAGTCACTTGTCACAAAAAAAATAAATGATGCAGTAAACCTATCTTTCTTTCTTTTCAGTAACAATACCAGCCTCTTTATTAATTCCAGCATGGACGCCAATGGTGTGACCTTCTAATACGGTGTGCTGAGGCACGTGGTCCATAGCCCTTCTTCCCCCAAAAAACTCTGAGGAATGAAAGTAATTTTATCAAAAACAGGCGGACGAAAGTTATTTCAGCGTTTCAATGAGCTCATATCAAAGCCTACCTAGTTTCGGCATTTCCGAAAAAAATACTGAAACTTTGCAAAGCAGGTAGAACACCGAGAATATATAATGCCTTACCTCTCGTATTGAAGGGTCTAATTCAGTACGTTCCGAAATTTCTCAGATATGGGTAACAGTGAGTAAAAGCAGGAACTTTTAATATTATAACTAAAGGCGGTGCTAGCTGATAACTAACGTGACTGAACGGGGGCGGTTCTTGAAATAACACCCACATTTACTGAAGCCCTGCCTTATCAATTGCTTCGGAAAGGTGAACTGCATCTTAAAATAATGCAAAAGGGGATTCCCTTAGTCTAACTGAGGCCGCCATGGCAGGGGGTCGTAATATGGACATGTTCAGTATCTTTTGATGTTCATTGTTTAAAATGTATTCACCTCACCCGGGGACTGAAGTTATAAAACTCAACCCAAGAAAATTAAAACCAATACCCCCTGGTTTTAGAAATTATAACCAGGCAGCTTGAACTGTAAACACTTTCCTATTTACACCGTAAGTCTTTAATATTTACATGAGGTATAACTCATTTCTAAGGAATCTGATTCAGGGGGCAGGATCTAGCTCCCACACCACATATAATAAGCTAGGGGTGTGGGGAAATGACTGAATGAAGAAACATATTATTACACTGCTATCAACGTGTTAAGGACAGCTGCATGTCTAGTCCGTGCAATGGTAACCCTTAAAGGAAATGTAATAAGCAGCAGAGAGAGAGATGTGAAACCCGGGATATTTATGCCAGAGTGCGAAGTACCATTTCAAGCAAATGCGGAAGCAGGTGCAGAGGTGTTGTTGCTCAAACTCGTAATGCGTCTTTCTTCCACGCTTTGCTACTATAACTAATAAAATAGATTGCGTTTTAATAATCGCTGTCATTATCTAAAACAAGTGCAATATAATGACTGATTATTTGAAAGATCATGTTTTTTAATCAGTTGCAGACTTAAGCCCTTTTGGCTCTCATTCAAAGGACTTCTTCTTGCACAAATTTAAGGTTGCCACCTTTTCAAATGCCCAAAGTGGGACATTTTTAGTAGAAACGTGAAATGTTGCCGAATAAAATATATCCATGGCCAATGCAAAGGACAGAACTTCACTTTTTTTTAGCAAAATAAAAGCTTATTCTTCTGGCATTTTAGTTGCTAATGCTAGTTCGTATAATGTGTGCGTGTGTGTATGTGTGTGTTTCAGATACAGAATAACTGTTTTATGCAACTATTAATGTAAACCTATCAGGACATTTGCCATTTTTTTAGTTTTTTCACAGAACACAACTGCCAAAGAGGGACTGCCCCTCGCAAAAAGGGACAGTTGGTAACCCTATTGCACATGTGCTCCCAAGTTATTAGCTTTTACACTAACTATGGTCAATCACTACGTTTTCTAAATGGTTTAGGATGAGTATTTGTTTGCAAAAAGCTTTACAGATCACGATGGACCTGAAAACGTGTGTCTGACTTGTATCAAGGTTAGTGCGTTAAGCCGGTGTGTCTCTGCAGCCTTGAAGCGTTAGCAAGTCCAGAAATATTTTCAGAATGGGGTAGATGTGACTAACGTTTGCTCTTGTTATTTATTAGGGTTAACATGAACTGCTGGACAGCAACGGCTTACTTCTTAGTACACATGCTTGGTGTCTGAATATTAGGCAACCATACCACTGTCAAAGAGCGGTATATCCGAGCACATTTTGCTTAGTATACTAGCTGAGGGGTAATTGTAATTGATAACAAATATAATCAATAATGTATTAAAAATGCATGTTCATAAACTGCATATCCAAGACCACCCACTAAGTTGGCTTAGCACTTGAAACCGTGCAGGAATAGAAGTTATGACTTGGATGCAGAGTTTGCTACCCTTGCTTAGCATATTTACTTAATGCTGCTTCCTTTGGCGGTATGGAATACAGCCAGTTCATATATAATATACTTTAAAGATGTATAAAATCAAAAATGACATCGTAGTTCTCGAAGGAATAACAGTGGATGAAAAAGTTGCCTTATTTTTGTTGTAAATTAGCTGTTTGTCATACTTTGTTTTATCCTTTAAGTAAAGACCGTGCACCCCTATACTTGGATAAATAATGACAAATAAGCACTTTTTAACATTTTTCCTTGCCACATTACTTCTCACTGGTGCTACCCGCATTCGTTCAGCGTACAAAATTTGCGTGTATGCCTGGTAACGGTAAATAAGTCAAGTAAAGCAGGTAGAAATTACTAATAAAGGATACTAACTGGTGCAACCTGCGCCCTCTAGTGGTTATCAAACTTCAGGTGCAACTTCGCGAGCGCCTAACCGTTGACTGTTCCCGCAAACTGTAGCTTGAGTTACAACCTCCTTCTAAGGAAACGACTCGAGAGCACGACTGCTAGACAATTAACCCTGATAAAAATAATAATATCAACATTTCGTTTTGTAGGCCATACTTTTTTAAGTTTACCTCATGAAGAGCAACGTTCCTTCTTCGGGGTCTTAAAAAGGCCATGCTCCTCCTCACAGTTCTACAATGGCAAGGTCTGTCACAAGTTCACTGTTAGGATTTTTTAACCGATATGCAGGTCAAGTAATACCGAATTAATGTTGTAACCAGGCATACTCTGTACTCTAATGAGCACATTTTTTTTTTTCTGAGCATCATATCAATATGGCTTTGTTTAGTCATATTATGTCTACAACTAAGTGAATGCTTCCAACAATATGTGCAATATTGACAATCTAAAAAACAATGCTTTTAATAGTTTTATGGGGAACAGTTGAATCCGTTGCTTGCATTTATTAACTGTGTGCAGCATTTTGAGATATGTGTGCATTGTGACAGGTGTTGCGGGTAGCACTAGCAGCCACAGTTCTCAACCTTCCATCTCTAAAATGAGGAACAATAGCCCTCATAATGTGGAACAAATGGACAAAACGTGGAAACACACACTAACAGCTCAATAGCAACTTCAGCTAGGATGGTCATAGAATTGTTAAAATATGTTGGTTTTACTTATAAAAAGAACTTTTAATGAATTACTATGATTCTTTTCTATTTTCCATGGATACCAGTAAAAAATTTCTAACGCTGAATGTGTGACAGGCCCCTTTCAATGTGGAACTCCGAGGGACATGAATTTTAAGACCCCAAATGAGGCACGTTCCTTGTAATGAGGTATACTTGAGAAGTATGCTAAGAGCTTGTGAGTACAAAACGAGATTTACTTGCTGCTGCAACCCTGTACCAAATCACATTAATTCATCGAAAAAACTTGTAGTGTCAGTAATATGCTGCACACTTTCTCCATTTGTTCCACATTTATGACAGGCAGTGCTTCACGTTTTAGAGTTGAAAAGTTGATGCCTCTGGGTATTATTCCTACCCCCTGCACACCTGCCATCCACCCCCACCAGGCGCGCCCCGACGTATTTGGTCGCACAAGAACGAAGAGGGGAAAATCTCCCAAAAGAAAGCACTCATTGCTGGCAATACATAGAAATTACAGCGACAGTAATTCCAGTGAACAGCCTTTAAAATGGTTCTAAGTACTAACACAAAAGAAACAAACAAATAAGTAAATACGCATAGAGATACCCGTCTTTACAGTTCACAGAACCCAGCCGTTCCCTAACTGCATGTTGCCCTGGTCTTCTGACTGGTATCTACTTTCCCACGGTTCGTACCTCTCAGCTGTACCCTTTTGTGGGGATCGTTCATCGTTTTGAATCCTTAAAATGTAAGTTCCACCATGAACAGGCTTTGCGAACATTTATTGTTAAAAAAAATAACGGATATCCAATGTAAATAATGCCGAGCAAAACTAATGTTAATTCATTAAACGATCTTTTTAAGTATGAAGTTAATAACCACGCTGTGAGCTTCCTAGTAAACACATTGGTAAGGGCTCCGTTTCGCATTGTTTTTCCATTTGTTCAGCCTTATCAGAGGTAGACAGTGCTCCACATGTTGGATATGGAAGGTACATAGCTATGGCCAGGTAAGCGAAATAGTTTCAAACCCAACTTACCAGGCTGAATTCAGTCTCCATCCAAATGCATTTAGCTTACTGAGTGAGGATCTCACCAGCCAGCAGTTGTAACTGGTCCCGAAAGGGCACGATTGTAGTCAGATGTCCCCCAGAATTGAAGCTGACGGGGGGAAAACTGCTGTTAAAACCAGTATAACTTGTAGTACCATTAAAGAAACCCAGTAAGTGCAGCGCTTGGAAGTGAAGTGAGACTACATTGTACTCCTCTGTTCTACATCTAGTATTAATATTAGTAAAAGATCATGTGTCATGCTCTGCTGTGTTACAGGCATAACGCTAAAGGGTTAACATTACTGCGCCCACATTTGTGCCGACCTACTCCCGCAGACTGACACCATCGTAATCAAGGAGAATATGAATAATGAATGTTTCCCCAAGAAACGAGTAGTGTCGCACGTATAACCGCATTTACACCTGCTGCACAGTTTTTTCCACAATTAAACAAATACATAAATAATATCGATAGTGACATTCCATAAATTCATCACCTGCAAAGTATCTTGCCTCGTTTAGGGGCACATACACGTTATTTGTAAGGTACCACTTTTTCCGTTTCTTATAGGAGAACAGCATAGGTTATATTTAAGGAAAGTATGAGTGCTGTACACTGAAACTTTCATGTACAGAAAAATAATACTAGCGACTTGCTTAAGCGTTTAATCCAACCGGCTAAGTAATTTGATATCAGTCTATCATTCAGCGTCAACGTCAAACAGCTAAAAGTTTACTTTCCAGGTAGCACTTTATCCGTATGGTCTGTATTGTATGTGTACTAAACGAAACATAGCATCAGGTGTCAAGAAACATTTAAACAGTTATAGTCAAAAATAGGTATAGAGAGAGAGACTAATGAATAATTTAGGCAAGAAAGCACCTCTGGAAAAGCTGGTTGCTGAACCGTTGAGGTAAGCTTTGGACCAGCCACAGTAAATGATAGTAGAACACATGACACCATGATAAAATGTGTTATATGAATTAAAATAGGGGAAGCTGGTAGTAGTTTCTAGACTTCAGTGCGCCAGTCACTAAATAAGACAAACCATGCATTAGATTACTATAGTCTTGAAGTAAAATATCCCTGATAGACGCAGAGAATTAAACCCCAAACAAGTGCTCAACATAGCAAAATGGAACTACTTTTAATAGCAGTCACTTAAAAGTACACATGACGCTGTGTGTGTGTGCGTGCGTGTGTGTGTGTGTGTGTGAGAGAGAGACTGTGAGTGTGTGTGTGTGTGAGAGATTTCACAGGCTAGAGTACATCCAAACAAACATGCATGCACACGCTACTGAAACGGGCTTCCTCGTCTATCTTGCTGGTATTGATCTCATTTTGGTAGCAGAATGGACTTGCGGAATAAAGCAAAACAGAGTTTATTAGCATTCTTTTGGAATTCATGCCTCTGAGACATACATTTCAACTATCCCCGGTGTTCAAGGATTTTCCTTATTTTGGCTCAAAATGTAGCCTTGTCCATCCTAAACCTTGTAACACTTTCGATTTTGGAAGAATAGGTGGTGGGATAGCTCTCAAATGCCCCCATTTTCACGGACGTCCCTGATTTTTATTCAAATTTTAGCTCTGTCATTTTTAATCCCTCCTAAAACTGATGACTTTTAGAGAAAAAGGCGATAATTGCACTTTATAAATAATGACAATAATTAGAATTGCAGACTTATTTTACTTCAGAAAATGTATAGTAATCCTCCACGTATCAAGTTAATAGCACTGATAATTTTGACAGTGCACTGTTCCCAATTCTGTTGACATTTCCCCCTAATTGGTTGAGAGCTATGGGTGTTGGATTATTCTTAATAAAGAAAAATAATTACACTACTTAAGAAAATGCATGTTAATACACATTATCTTACTCTAACAACATCTCAAGTTAACAGTATTAATACTTTGAAAAGTGTCCCTAATTGTACCTGAATTCTTCTGGACGTGTCCCTTATTCTGGAGCCTGGAGTTAAGGAGTTGAGAACCAGGCTTTGAGATGATCACCAAAGAGCTATTTTATAATCATGTGCTAGGACTGTAACTTCTGCAGTATTTCAAAAATTACCTGGTAGTTTAAAATGTGGGTTAGAACAGAGACCACAGTCCTTGTTATTTAGTTCTACAGCAACATATACCACCCTGCTCATATTATGATATAAACAAATTAAACAATTAAAATGAATACTAAGTAATGCTGTTTTTTACTTCTTGTTGAGGTTTACAGACAGTGGGATAATATCAGAAGTGGTATGGTGATGTGTAGAAATGTTGTAATATATTTTTTTACAATGGTGAGGTTGGTGGTAGCAAATAACTTCACTTAGTTTCTGACTTATATATTTTTATTTTCCAGACTTTGTGCACAATTATTTTATTTTTACATATGGTGACCATGCATAATGTTGAAAAGTAATTGTAGATATCAAACAAGAGATATCTACTTGACTTATGGTTGAGATATCTACTTGACTTATGGTTGAAAAATGTTAACACATCACTCTTTCAGTCACATAAGTGGCTTTCTGTCTGTTCTTATGGTCATCCACATTTTTGGCAGGATCTTGCACTATACTCA
This sequence comes from Protopterus annectens, assembly GCF_019279795.1. Classification (NCBI taxonomy): domain Eukaryota; kingdom Metazoa; phylum Chordata; order Ceratodontiformes; family Protopteridae; genus Protopterus; species Protopterus annectens. The sequence goes on along the minus strand of NC_056731.1, from coordinate 811,205,251 downwards.
AGACAAAGCTTGGCCTTTTTTTTGTTTGAGGGCACCTTTTGTAATCATGCATGACACTCTGCTTTTAAAAAGCAATGGGAATCCTGGTAACAGTCCCGCTATCTTTCACATACGAAGCAAGTGTGCTGCCATTCAAGCTAATTCCCCCTTACCTTTGAGATAATTCCTGTCAAACCATCCCATATAGTAAATTAAGCAATAAATCAAAATAAATAAATACATGCTATATGCACAGAAGAAAGATATGTCCACCTACAGAAAACAAAGAGGAGCAAGAATCTGGTTTCAGTAAACGTTGTTATCTAACTTCTGTGTCACAGTAGCCCCAAAGGCTAGTGGCACCATATGTTACAGATATGCAATAAAGTACTCTAAGAAAGCAATGTTCATGAGAAACTTAGTGGCACAAAGATGCACAAGATCAAAATTGTGACAAGTGCACAACAAAATTCACGAGTATGGGACAGTGACTTGCTTTGTAGTGTAAAGGGAAAATAGCTATGCAAGTACATTAGACTGAAATATGGGGACACCATATCTGAAGAAACCATTACACAGCCAGGTAACAATATAAGGAATCATTATGACACTTAACTTCTATAGATATACTGTCATAAATGAGAATTGTGCAGATAACACCACTTAACCTATTTCAGTCTCATGAAAATATATAATAAAGGCTGAGTATACAGTTAGACTGCTCTGTAGTTCTTACTGTATAACAAGTTAAACTAGTTTTATGAGTGAACTCAGGATTACAGGAGAGATTTCACAACATGCAAGATGTCTTTAAGACTATATGCAGCCTTTATTTTATATATTTTTTCTTTCCACCACTTTTTTAAATGGAAACTGTCTTTCCTGAATGTTGATCACTATACATATACCTCAATAAAGCTTTGCTAATTTCAATTGGTCTTTAGACACCTATGAAATAAGAAAAAGAAAACATGTCTTAGTGTAGCACTGTGTTGTATCAACAAGAGAAACACAAAACAAGTAAGTTGTAGTAGTTTTATGAATGAAATGAGAGCAAGCTGACATCATCTCATAACAAACAGTTTAAAATTTGGAAAGTAAGTAATTTACATAAAGTAATTGTGTACCAGAAAATACAAAAACAAGTTACTGTCCTGGTTTAAGTATAAAAGCTACAATTCTTGAAGAAGTGACTTGATCTCTATATCATCTTGCATGCTTAATTATACAAGTTTTGAAATAACTTTATCTGACTGGTTCTCTTCTCTTGTTTTTCATCACTTGGTAAATTCATTTTTTGTCATGTTCTACTATGTGTAAATGCACACAGAAAGAAAGGTCCTGTAAGGTAAACATTACTGCAGAGGGGTGTGATACAGGCTGATGTAACCTGAATTCCATGATAAGGCTTAATGTACCTGGTGTCAGAATTTCTACATTTTTTAAATTGTTTGCATGTATTCAAAATTTGCATTATGAAATACAAATTTTCATAAGCTTTAAATAAGTGTGAAACATCAGATGCTGTTTACTTAAAAGAACTCAGTATAACAAAATAGACAAATTCCTGTTGCTCACAACTAAAAGTAGGACTACAAGTAAATAATGTGCAAGGTGTGTGTGTGCGTGAGCGCGCGCGCGTGTGTGTGTGTGTGTGTGTGTGTGTGTGTGTGTGTGTGTGTGTGTGCTGTGATGGGCTGGCAACCTGTCCAGGATTCTGTCTCTACTATGAGCCCTCTGAGTTCCATTAGAAGTATTATCTCCCTGCAACTCTGAATTGGGATGCACAAATAAAGTAGATTTATCAAATATATTTTAAATCATTATTTAAAATAGCTAGTAGTATAAAATGTTCACTTTCAATTTCAGTGCAGACCCAACTTAGGGGAATGGCCACAACATTACAGACATAATACTGTTTGTACACTGACCTTTCCATCTCTCACAGAACACTTTGATAGGACATCTTTTTAACTTTACATATCATTGGCTATTTTTGTACTGAGCAAAAATTGCATTGATTTTGACACATTTATTCCAGCATTTCTGTTTAGTGTTTTCCACTTTTTCTTAACATAATCCTTATTTTTGTGCAGCTTAAAAGGTGGAGCACAGTTCAAACTCTTTATGTTGACTGGCTGTTTTAAAAGTTTGATCTATAGCTAGTTAGAGTGAAAATTGACAAAATTAAGCCAAAGCACAGTGATGTCATACCAGCAGTCCTGTGATATTAAGATTTATCTAAAAAAATCAGTGGCGTTTATGCCGAGCAAAACATCACAATATAATTTCGACTGGATGTTTTCCATTCCTTACCTGTTGCTTTCAGAAGAGCTGTGTGATGTTTTAGCACTGGGGCTGTAGCTTTCCTCAGTTATAAAGTTTTTACTAACTGAAATTCACCACTTTAGCAAACTGTCTGTTTCTTTAGCTACACGAAATAGATCTGGACATTGAAAAGCTAACACATTTAAGCTGAGCAGTTTTTCTTTCTTTGATGGAAAGGTTAAAACTAGCCATTTTCTAATCACATTTTAATATTTTACAATGACCTGCTTATTACAGCTTTTCCAAATAAATATTTAAGGTTTTCATTTCTGTTTATTTACTGGGAACATTTTCTTGACAAAAAATGTTAATATGTTTTTTTTCTATTAATGTATGTGTGCCTAGGTCTTAAGTGATAATTTAAGAAAGGCATTTAAAAAGGCTGCCCTTGGGCTAACAATACATTCATTTTGGTTAGGTGATATGAAAACTGGGACACATTTTATATGCATGCAAGTTATGAGACTCAAACACACATCTGCAAGATGTGCTTTGTTTGTAGTCTGTTGCCCTAACGCTATGTGCAGCCCTACCAGCAACCTTTCTTTACTTTATAAATTACAATATCTAGCCAACTACTTAGCAGTGTTTTGTGTATGATAAAATGGGTAGAAGAGAAACAGTCCTAAACATGTTTAAACAAACAAGTGAATTATTTAGCCTTTGTCATAAGATAATATTAATACTGTTTCAATACATCTTGGTATGAGAGTGCTGTCAAGACTTTTATGGTCCTACAAATAGCCATGTATGTTTGTGTGTGTGTGTGTGTGTGTGTGTGTGTGTGTGTGTGTGTGTGTGTGTGTGTGTGTGTGTGTGTGTGTGTGTGCGCGCGCGCACTGTGTCTAGTTTAAATATCTGCCTTTTTAGTTTGTTTATAACTCATTTTTCCATACTTCCCTTTTCAGATATTATCATTTCATGCATTATGTTCACTAGTCAATGCCAATTTGATGGTGCTCAGTTTGATGCAGTGATGGGATAAAAAAAACACTGCGTGATGTCTAAGAATGCTCTGCTGATCCTAATACAATTTCTTTATCTTATTCTGCTAAGTGTTAAAATATTAAATGTCATTACTTTGATATGGATTCCCTAAAAATGGAATTTTTAGTGGAAAACAGTTCTGGAAATGTGCAATATCCTTATGTTGTAAAAAGATGTATTGAGTCTTACTTTGGAGCGTGTTATAATTCTAAATGCGATGACAGCATGAAATTCCATTTAAATGATGTAATGCACATTTAGCATTTCTAATATTAACCCCAGCAGTGGAAACAGTCTTTCTATCAGCTGAGGAACTGATACACTGCTAAGTATTCAGGCAGCAAGGCCAGTGAGTATGTAGCAAATCATCAAGCACCGCATACACCAAACTAATTATTTTTAAAGCATTTTGGACAGTGAATATCAGTGGAATACATTATATGTACACTTTTGAATCATGACTAGTAGCATACCTCTCAACTGTCCAGATTTTCGCAGAATGTCCAGATTTTCATCTCATATTTTTGGTCTGTTCCTCATAACATTTGTGGATTTCTGGAAAATCATGAAGGACTTGAAGTCACTAAATAATGACATACATCTGAATTTTAAACTTCATATCTTTCAGAAAATTCATGTTAACACATATCCTGTTATTCTATCAACTTTATAGGTCTATAAAAGCAATATTTAAAGTCTGTCCCCATTTTGGGTCTTTGTCACTCCATTATTTTAGGTTGTGTCCAGATTTCTTGGGCTAAGAGGTTGAGAGGTATGACTAGTAGTTTAAATACTGTGTCTTACATTTTATAGACCTTAATAGCTAATGATGGACTATGATGGATTAAATATATTTCCATTTGTTATGAAATGAAAATAAAATATTGTTTTTGGACAAGGGAGGGAGTCTTCAAACATGCGATTAGTAGAGAATTTTATAAGAGCTGGTGTGTGTGTGTGTGTGTGTGTGTGTGTGTGTGTGTGTGTGTGTGTGTGTGTGCAAACATACATATATATATATATATATATATATATATATATATATGTGTGTGTGTGTGTGTGTGTGTGTGTGTTTGTGTGTGTGTGTGTGTGTATGTGTGTGTGTGTGTGTGCGCGTATGGATCTGTATGTACATATACATGTACACTCACACAGACAGACACATTCACACATATTTTTTCTTTTGTTAGAATGCACCATAATTACAGAAAAAGATTCTAATAGAATAGGCTGTCTCTCCTTTCATATATAAAAACTGCATACCCATCAAAGCCAGTAAGAATTTTCAAGGCAAGTACTTATGATATGGATTTTGCTGATCTTTGTATTGCATAGCATCATGGCCAAAGAAGCAAATACATGAGACATCATTAGTGGATCCTGAATATTGTAACTAATGCCTGTTATTTTTCTTTACAACTGTAAAAGTATTAACAGTTACAAAGAAAAAGAACAAGCATTGCTTACAATATTCAGGATTTCTAAATTTCAATATCCCTAAGTCTACACACACACACACACACACACACACACACACACACACACACACACACACACACACACACACACACACACACACACACACACACACACACACACACACACACACACACACACACACACACACACACACACACACACACACACACACACACACACACACGCGTGTGCGCACATAAGTAGAGAGAGAGGGAGAATGGGTTTAATTCAACAAGTCTGCATAAAATGCTCACAATAGTGAGTCAGAAGATAAGAAACAGGAGACTCCTTCTCAGAAGTGGAGAAAATGGATTCTACTCTTTTGAGAAACAGCTACCATATTATATTTGGCATCCAAGATAGTGTTCAGAGGGATATAGATTCAGGTAAACATAACACAAACATGAATAAAAAATATAATTATCAACAGATGAGGTGAAAATAAAACATAGAATTAAAAGATAAAATATAAAAAAGGGAAATAAAAACTGAGAAAAAAAATGTTTGTGATGTCTAACATTGTTAACCAATGAGATGTGAATGTTCAGTACAGGTTTCCATCTGTTTAACATGCGGGATTAATGCATTTTATGTTATACTGTATGTTTTTTTTGTGATTCACTTGCATTTTAAATTTTGAAATCATTGTCATACAAAGATAGTGCTTAGCCATATCATGGCAGTTTTAGACCTCTTGACATTCCTGCCTGAGATCACTTGACCTGTTGAAAGTATCGGGAATAGAACGCACTGAAAGCACGTGCACTCTTAGAATGGTGAACAGTACCAGTAAAATAATTATTTGAACACATATGAAATATATGCTGCTACTATTGACATGAAATACAGTGCAGACTCTTGGGAGATAAGATTTTTGTTAGTCTGGGGATGTCTGAGTTTGGATTTTTTGGAATATAATTGTGTAATTTTTACTGAAAGCTTTGACAATGCAAAATACACACATTCAGCCTATCCATCTTATCTTGTATATTTTTCTATCTGTCTAGCTATCTATCTGTCCAGCTATCTAGGCATATATCTAACAAGTATTCACATGTGGCCAGGATACTGGTAGATAGTAAAGAAATAACAAAGACAACTAAATCCCAAAACATAATTCATAATTATCAAGTCAGGCAGATAGACCATTTTTAATGTCTCTCACAATATAGACTCTAGTCTTCTAAATCTAATTTTATTTACTGCATGCGTAACTGATTATCTTCAACAAATATATATTAAATTGTACATTCGCCATGACACTAAAGTTAAGTTTGTAGTTATGTTTTTCAGTGACCAATATTTTATTTATTTATTTGACACTTGTTTACCGGGAAAGTCCGACTGGGCATGAGCCCATTTTCAGCAGATGCCTGGGGTGAAAAGCTCCACAGTACAATTTAAACAGATTTGCAAATCAACATAGGTTACAAAGACTAAGACAATCACACAGGAGTAAAATTTCTGGATAAAATAAAAGAAGAAAATAAGCAAATATAAACATACCTCTCAACTGTCCCTGACTTTGACTCAAATTTTAACTTTGTCCCTCTTAATCCCTCTTAAAACTGGTGCCTTTTGAACAAAAGGTGAGTTATACTTAATAAACAATGACAATAATTAAGAGCTGATTACTTATTTTACTTCTGGAAATGTATATTAATTCGCATTCTCTAATTCTGTGGATGTCTCAAGTTAATAGAACAAATATTTTAAAAGTGTCTCTGATTGTCCCTGATTTTTTCTGGATTTGTCCCTGATTGGTTGAGAGCTATGAATATAAAGCAAACAATAAAGTTGAACATACATTATATAGAAGATAGAAGCGAGTTCCTAATATGTATGTTACATAATGCATTTAAATATATTACAGAATAATTAAGAAGTCGTAAAAACTATATACACTTTCTGGCAAGAGACTTAGTACATTTCAGTTATATAGATATCATAGTTGTCTTTGTTTCATCTATATATCGACAATTATAGAATGACCCCCCCCCCATTAATATTCCAAAACGTGCATGCTGATTGGTCAGTGTGCACGTTGTAAAGCAGACTTATACTAATGGAAAAAGGTCCGGTCACCTAGACTTTTTCCATTAGTATAAGTCTTTTTTTTTTTGTTACAGCAACGGAGAACGCAAGATCTCTGTTGCTTTTTAGAAGGTGTCTCGCTATGTTAAAGGAGTTTAACATAGCAAGACAGCTTTAAAAAAAGCAATGGAGATCTTCCTTTCTCTGTTGCTTTTTTTAAAGCTGTATCGCTATGTTAAATGGGTTTAACATAGCGAGACAGCTTTAAAAAAAGCAACACAGGAAAGAAGATCTCTGTTGCTTTTTAGAAGGTGTCTCGCTATGTTAAACTCCTTTAACATAGCGAGATACTTTCTAAAATGCAACAGAGATCTTCCTTTCTCCGTTGCTTCCACACACAGCTCTGATGTACTGCGTAAGCATATGCATGTGCAGTACATCAGAACTGCCACAGAATACCAGACAGCTGCGGAAGGGCAGCATGGAGGCATTATACAATGGCATTATTTAAGAAAAGATAGTATTTTTTTTCTTAAATAATGCCATTGTATAATAGCAATAACCCACTTCTGGGTGTGAGTAATGCTGGATTTACCCACGTTTTTCTTTGTTTGGCCACTCAGGCTTCGTCAACGTGACCAAACCACACCAACCGTGGGTAAATCCAGTATTACCCACACCCAGGCATGGCTTATTGCTTAATTATATCATTTTGTAGTATATGTTTAAAACTGTGTTTCCTAACTTTTGTTTAATATTTGCTTAATTACATTTTATTCATTTAGCAGTGATGTACTTTGTGATAAAACACTGTTACAAGTGTTATACTAAGCTGAGTTGCATCATTAGTGTTTTGGGGGCCATAGTTATTAGGACACTACCTTTTGTTTATCCTTTATCTTATTTAAGATCCTGTCTCACCAAATCATGGTTATGTACATGCTCTGACCCTGGCTAACTCTTCCAAGCACACTCTATTTCCATATCTCCTCTCTATCTAGAACTATAACTATATTTACTACAGTGTCCTCCTATAACTTCAAACACAGATAATTCCCTGTAGTTCAAACTCTAACACTGTTTAATGTATTGTGTATTAAGTTTTTCTTCTACATAATGTTGTTATGTACAGTAATGTCCTAAATAAACTTTCTTCCTTGTACTACTAATACTCATGTAAGGTTCTCTGACAAGTTTGTATGTTTCTTTTTTTCTAAATTGTTGCATGTTTTTTGGATTAAAATATTGTATGGAGCTTTTCTCTCCGGGCCTCTGCTGAAAATGAGTAGCCCTGCCAAATCAGACATTCCCAGTAAACAAATGTAAAATAAAATAAATAAAAAAAAAAATAAATTTTTGCTAATTTATTTTAAATAGTTCTAAAAGACATAAAATAAAGCTGAAAAACTGGGACTGTATTTTGTATGTGAGATATGAGTTTGGCATCATTGTGTCTCAAGTTGCTTACATGGAACACCATGCTCCTTTTCACAGGCTCATAGGCGAATGCAGGGCTAACTGCCCTGAAGGGCCATTTTAAGTTTAACCATTATGTCAAACCTGCTATCCTGTTATACCAAACCTAAAAATTTCTTGGTCATGGGGTACAATGTCTTCAAAATTCCAGAAGTTACCTGAATCATTTCATATGCAAGGTTGCATATATCTACATTCTGTACTGAAATTTAAACTATATGTCTTTTCATTGTAAGATAAAGCAAACAAAGTAGCTTAGCGGACAAGTCCATCAAATAATTAGCAGCTTATTTTATACTAATTGTTACATGCCTTGCTTAATATTATGTACAAGAATATGTATGCTTCCGTGATACCTGCAGCAGATGATTTGCATTTCATTTTATGCAGATGGACAACTGCATTGTTTTTCTAATTATATTTTATGTAGCAGAGTTTGAATACATGTGGCTATCAGTGACACAGCTCGGCAGCAAGCGTCTGACTTCTATGTTATTAACTGCAACTAGTTTTAAATCTCTAGCAAGATTATGACTAGAGTTCTGAAACATTAATCTGAGTTTATGATTTATTTCTCAAATGTTCAGCAACTATAATTGAATATAATCTCCTGAGAAGTGCTGATGCATTTTTTTTGCAATGATTATGGATCATAAGGTTTGGTAATGTTTTTCATAGACATTTATTTATTTATTTATTTATTTCATTCGATAACATAGTAGGTGGATTAGTCAAGGTGACCCTTTTCAGAAGTGATCCAGGCCATATATTGACAGATGAACAAAGCAATTTTCAGCAGTTAATTAAGCATGACATTATTTGTAGTTTGATACAATCTGAATTAATAATTTCACTACTTTTGTTGATTTAAATTGACATTTTAGATATAATTGTAGGGTAATGCATTATTTGTCTTTGGCAGTCATATCTGACTAGAACTTTTGCACCAGATGACATGTCAAAGGAAATGCAAAATATGCCCGATGCTACCCAAGGAAAGTTCTGCCAGTTTATTAGTTTGTAAATACACAAGCAATATTTAAGACGTGCCATTGCATTTGCTGTTGTGAGCTCCACTATGTTGGTTGTTGTGTAGTAGCCACCTGGTTGGGTGTGTTATAAGGTAGAATGCCAATGTCTGAGTCCTATTTAATGCATTCATATGTAATCATCACAGAATAACCAGCAAATGTACTTCATCAATAAGTTTAAACACCTGATGCTAGATTTTGCTTTGATTTTTACTTTTTAAAGTCATTAATAATACACATGGATATATTCATTCATTCACTGATTGCTACTTAATTCATTTTAGGGTTGAGAGAAAGCCAGAGCCTATCTCAGAATATAATGGGTACAGGGTAGAGAATCTAATCCTTGATAGGGTGATAGTCCATCACAGGGCAAATGGACACACACACACACACACACACACACACACACACACACACACACACACACACACACACACACACACACACACACACATGCATGCTCCCCCACCACACACGCTCTTACATTTGTACATGGCACAGATACCTGTAGATAATTTGGATGATCACTGATTCACCTTTTACACATCTCTGAAATGTGGCAGACATCAATGGAAAACCCACAAAGATAAGGAGGACGTGAGGGCTCCACGCAAAAGGCACTTCAACCAAGAACTGAACTAGACAGCCGGGTGGTGTGAGGTAGCAACATTAACTGTTACATCACAGTGTCAGCTTATTCATTATGTATAATTTGTTTATGTATGTAGATGTCAAAAATGACATCTGTATTCATAAATATGTTTTGTATTGTACCACCACTTTTTAATTTTTGTGGGTTTAATTAAACTTAAAGTGAAATGTTTGCATAAAGAGACAAAAAAATGAATATTTTTGTAATGCTGCCCCTGTGAATGACTCATTCTCAACCCTCCCCTAGTGGGCAACTGGTTGATTTCAAACAGTCATTAACAAGCTATCCATAAAACCACACTGCAGATCAAATCCACATAAGGTGTTTTGCTCCTCTTCACATCCCTTTACGTAAATCATTACATGCATATACTAACTGTAATGGTTGTTGTTCATTAACGGGGAAAGGAGAAATACCCTGCAGGAGTGAACATTGTAGCCAAACAAACTACAATTTTGCAGTCTTTGCTTTATAATGGAAGACACAGTCAAGAAATTACAACAGCAGAGGATCAAACACAAAGAGTTAGCAAGTATACAGATGGACTACAAACACCTGTGGGGAAGTCATTTTAGAAGATCTTTGAAACATAGCATGCTAGAATTTGGCAACATTTACTTCTGAACATTTTATTTTATTTTTTTGAAAGAGCATATAATAGCTTACTGTAGTATATGTGAATTGCAGTGTTGTATCACATTAGGAATTTTCCCCATTTTTTTAATTTCTCCAAATCTTTTGGGTTTCTAATACCATGACAGGAATGGACCAATTAAAGTTCATGAAATTAGTATTGTTTCACTGTTTGATGTCAGCCAAAAGTGTTCTTCACAGCACCCACAATGTGCCCAGTAATAGCTCCTTCTGCAACTCATATGGAGTTACATGTATTGGTAGCATATCTAAATATAATTGTAGACTCTTTTTTATAAGACATGTTGCTCCTACTACTGTTGGAACTATCTGGGTATCTTTCTTCCACATCACTCTCATTTCTGCTTGCAAATCCTGATATTTTATGACTTTGTGTTTCTGTATACGCATGACACTGTAGTCACTGGGTGTGATGATTTTAATGATCAATGCTACCTTTGTGTTCTTTTCCTGGACCACTATATCTGGTTTTCTAGCATCTATCTTTTGAACTGTTGGTAATGGATGATTCCCATATGATGTAGACCTCATCATTTTCTATGATGCTTTGTGGCTCATGTTTCCAGTGTTTTTCAGCCACTTCAGTACCATAATGTTTGCACAATCCCCAGTGTAATAGTCTCACCATATTATTATGCTTTTCAGTATATAATCCTTCTGCTATTAGTATGTCACAACCAGCAATGAGGTATGCAACTGTTTCCAATTCTGTTTTACAAAACCTACATTTGTCTGTTTCTCCGAAGTGTTCAATGGACTTTATAAACCAATGTGTACATAGCCCACTATCTTGTGCCGCCAGTATTAACCTTTCATCTCTTGGTTTGAATTTGCTTCTCCTTAACCATTCCTGCATTCGTTCCTGATCAACATGAGGTTCTTCCAGAAGTTTTCTATACTTGCAACTATATTTATGCATTTTCCAAATTTCTTGCCTTCTTGTCTGGTCCTTCAACTTATATTCTTTCTTTTGTTTTTTGGCACATTCAGTTGCTGCCTGGTTTTTATACAGTTATGGTTTGATTTCCATTCCTGCTTGACGGCGATATGCTTCTGCTAGCCTAACCAGGGAAGTTATCTTAGATTTATTCTCCTCATGTTTCAAAACTTTCACTACATTTGGGTCTTTTGAGGTCAGCAGATATGTGTGTATTCCCATGATTGAAGATCTATACATATAATCAATTTCAAGGAGGCCCAATCCCTCCTTCAGAACGGGGACTATATAATCTTGGTATGCACTGATTTTTATAAATCATTTGGTGAACATGAAGCATCCTTCTTGTTTTCCTATCTAATCTTTTTAACATGCTTTGGGGTCAGTGAATCACTCCAAAACTGTAAGTTAAGACAGGAAAAGCAAATTGGTTTATAGCTTGGATTTTGTTCCTAGATGTCAACGTTGTTTTCAGGATTAATTTAAATCTTCTAAAGTACTCCTTACTAAGTTTTATTCGCATTTGTTCATGTTTTATTGTTGATCCTTTATCATTTCCCAAATATTTATATACTCCCTCTTGCTCAAGTTCTTTTATATCACATTCTTGTCCCAAACTGATGTTTTCTTAGTGCTGCAGTTTTCCTGCTTTAAAGGTTGCTTTTGCACATTTATCAAGACCAAATGACATTCTTATAGCATCTGAAAAAAGATTTGACAACTTGCAGTTGTGCTTTCAGTTCCTCATCTGATGAGCTATACAGTTTCAAATCATCAACAAAGAGAGGATGAGACATCTTTACACTTTGTTGTTTTCTAGGAGCCAAATTATAGCCATGGCATAAGCTGTTAAGTAGACAGCTTACTGGGTTAAGGGCAAAGCAGAATAGCAGGGGTGACAGAGAGTCACCCTGGAATATCCCCTTTGAATTTTTATCCCTGGAATAATAATTTGCCCTTTATCATGGCTTAATGGTTACTGTAATGTAATTCATCCGTGTAGGGTGTATCCTATACATTTTTAAGCACTCTTTTATTCATGAATGTGGGATACTATCAAATGCTTTTTTGTAGTCAATCCATGCCATACTTAAACTCTTCCCCTTTTTACAGTTTCCACTATGACTTTATTTAACAACAAATAATCCTTTGTTCCATATGACTTTCTTTTATTGCTCTTTTGTTCTATCACCATAATTGAGTTTTCTTTAAATAACTATAGACTCTGTCAGCATCAATTCCACTGTATAGTTTATACAGGGTTACTATTGAAATGTTGACATGCAATTGCATGGCTTTAAAGTATTCGAACAACAGATGTTCGAATACTTCATATGTGTGCAGGTTACATGAGCGAACGTCATATTTGCGATTGGACTGTGCATTCGCAAATATACCGTTCTCTCATGTAAAAGGATCATGGTACAGTGTGATTAGGGAAATATATCCCTTTCCTCACTGTAGTGCAATTTTGGAGTTGGAATATGGGGGGGTGCAGGGGGGAATGGGATGCTAGGTGTAGGGATTTGGAAATTATGGCAAAGGTGGATTGTGGCTAATGCCGTAAAATGTAGTTGTCTACATTTTTGGCATTAACTGCTGTTTTTTGACAATAGGGCCATTCGGGTGGTTGTATATTCGGTATAATGCATCAGTTATTAGTACCGTTTTTCTTTCCACTTTTGAGATATTGATGGTAAACCGTTTATACATCATTGGAAGGCAAGTTATTGGTCTGTAATTTTTAGGGTAGCTTGCAGTTTCACTCTTAAGGAGTAGCATTATTTTTCCTGTTGTTAGCCAAGTTGGTGGCTGTTCGGGGTGCGCATATAAATAGTTCTTACTCATAGCTAAATCTTCATGCAAAAATGTTAATACTTTTCACCAGAAGTTAGGTACTGCATCTGAGCCTGGGGTTTTCCAGTCTGAGACTTTTCTTAACTTTGTTTCACTCTCTCTGGCTGTTGCTTCATCCCATTTCATATCCTGCACATTTAAACTTCTTATTCTTTCTTTTACTTCTATCCATTTAGCATTTTTATGTTCCAGAGGATCTTTATAGATACTTCTCCAAAATATATCTATTTTTCTTTTTTTTGGACGTCTTTTGATTCTTTTTACCTTGTTTCCCAATTCTCTATAAAACTTTTTTGGGTCATCAGTAAATTGCTTATTTTGTACTTTTCCTTTATATTTATCTGCGTATCTTCTGAGTTTTTCTGCCTGTGCTGAGATATTTAGTTTGTTATTTGCGATAATGCATGAAATCCTGACCTGTTCTAATACTGCACATTGCTTTTATCACGTCTATCTTTCTAAGTATTTTTGTTGATCTGTTCCCTCTTCTATACTCTTCTAACAGTGACACTTGTCTTAGTTGCTTTATAGTTTTCTCTATTCAATACTTCCATGATGATATTTAATTTCTCCCCTTTCTCTCCTTCACTATCCTTTGTTCTTGTGGTAGAACTTTATCAGTTATTAATTTAGCTGCACAGTGATATATCCTGTTTACTTCTGTTATATCGCATGGATCTCTATGGACAGTCCTAATTATTGTGTTTATTTGTTTTATCAAACTTCTGACTTTTTGGGTTTTATCAACCTTCTGCAGTCTATTTCTTTTATTGATCTTAACATGTTAATATATCTCTATTAAATCAAGCAACTCTTCTCTTAGCTCATTTTCTTCTAAACTGAGGGCACATTTATTTGTTTTTCATTTCCAGGCATTCTATAGAAAGTTCTATTGCATCTTCCTGTGGCACATTCTGTTCAATTTCATCCTGTGCCATCCATTGCTATGTCATATGACAACTCACTGGCTTATCACTCCTCAACATTAACTGTGTTAGAGTTTCCACATTTTCCTGTTCCTTCTCTTGCCGTCCAGCTTCAAGTGAAGGTTTATGCTCATTTCCTGTGGAAGGCTCCAAAATATCTTCATATGGCACCTGACCAATTGCTTCCCATTTCAGTGGTTTCCCCTTAATTTGGAGTTCCATTGCTCTATCCTTTTGGGGTGCTTTCTGAATTAGATTTTCTATGCTGAATCCTTCACTTTGGAGGTACTCCATAACCTCAGTTTCTATTTCTTTAACTCCTCCATTACAGATCTCCTTTTCTACTTTTCCTCTTTGTCTTATTTTTTGTATTGTAAAGTTTTTCATGTCTGGATTCCTTTGCCTGTATTTCTCTTCAAATATCTTTGGTGCTGCTCTTTTTGTATTGGTTAGTTTTGCTTTCTCCTTTGCATAGATATTACACCATATTAACTCTCTTTTTCTTTCCCATGTCCATATTTCTTCTTCAGACATCTCCTAAACGTTCTGTTTCTCCTTACTTTGAGGACTCATTCCAGTAACCTGTGTTAGACCTTCTTATCGAATCCTTCACTTCGCAGGCACTCCATAACTTCAACCTCTATTTTTTAACTTCTACTTTACTAATCTGCTTTTCTACATTCCCTCTTTGTAATATTATGTTTTTGTTGTAAAATTTTCCACGTCTGGATGCCTTTGCCTGTATTTCTCTTCGAATATCTTTGGGGCTGCCTTCTTTATATTGATTAATTTGCCTTTCACCTTTCATAAATGTTGCACCATATCAAATCTTTCTTTCTTTCCCATGTCCATATTTCTTTTTTATACTTTTCAAAAATATCCAGGTTTTATTGTTTATATTTTTACACTTCCTCAGATGCTTCTTTTTCCAAATGGATCAACGTTTCTTGGTCAACATACATACAAAAATCTGTTGCATTAATAGCCACAAATGTTTATTTGAAGCTTCTGACAGTTTTTCTTGTGGAAGTATTTTTCTTTCCACTAATTTCTCTCTTAATCTTTTTGTATATCTTGTGTCTGGAAATTCTGGGCTTTTTGCATAATAGTAACAATACATAATTCCTTTCTTATCCTCAATAGTCCACTCTATCATCTTTATGGCTCCTCTTTGGCCTATCAGTTTTTGTGATTTTTGTGGATTGCCACTTCCTTCTACAAGGGGGGGGGGGCATCCTCCCCCCTGGGCCTGGCCTGGCCCCATTGTAGGAGTGTTTCTGTATTTTGAAGATTCTACACTGTCATCTTTTCCAGTCCTGGCACCAGTGCTCCTATCAGGATTGGACACTTTTTTATCCTAGGTCTTGTGCACTCAACTATCTTTTTTAATTTTTGACCTACTTCTGTCGATGATATCTGCTATATAAATACAGTCTATATATCAGTGTCGCCTTGGTGAGATTTTGTAGAAAACAGGGTCCACCTTATGAAGGTACTTACCAAGGCTTGAGGATGAATTCAGTTTCAGCACTACTGTTCTTTTTTGCTTGCTGACTTTTCATCTCTCCATTCAGACCTTATTTCTCCATCTGTGTTGTCTACATGCTGTGTTTGCATGGTATAGAAAGTAGAAAGCCTAGGTCTCATTTTCCACCCATCTTATCAGGAAATACAGACTTTTTGCTGTGGATACATGTAGCAACTACATTATGGTAAGAAGTTTGCACTGTAGAAGATCATTTAAGTTCTGGTGTCTCTGTAGATATCTCATTGTTCATCTCAAGAAGCATAAATTCAGTAGCTGATACACTCAACTATTTCCATGGAAACACTTCTTCTCCATAGTTTGATTTCAAATGTATTTGCTGAGCATTTTAGACTATGGGAATGCCATAGGATCCTGTGCTTATTGTGATGCCATATGCAAGAAAATCATGTCATCATTCCAGGAGATAATGTTTACATGTGTAGATTCTGATTACTGATAATTATCGAATAATTCAAATCAGGTTTTTACATAAAACTAAGAGCAATGCATTCATATGGTCAGCCTTCTTCTATCTCTCATAATTTATTTATTTATTTATTTATTTATTTATTTATTTATTTATTTCATCGACATCTTTTTGGAAGGCAGTGCCTCATAGAATGAAATGGAACAGTCAACCAACATGTTAAGCACAAACTGATTATCTTTATCCTTCAATGTATAACTTGATTGTGTGCCTGTATTTCTAGCATCAGTGACATTTAGGTGCTTGTTTATTTATTTATTAAAGAAAACAAGAGAAGACTCACTATTTTAATGCTGCTTGAAAACACAAACTCATGGTTGGCTACTACAATGATTATAGAGATTATGTGTATAATTCATATGCTGCACAGCTCTTTTGGAAGAAGGCAACATTGTGCATCTCAAGAAGTACTGATTACACATGTACAATCTAAGGGTAACACTTCTGAGAAGGATCAGCCTAAATATGCTAATCAATGGTGATAAAGCAGAAGAGCTGCAACAACTTGCATGAATCTTGCATTAAGCATGGGAGCATTCGTACAAGAACAAGCTAAGTAGAGTTACTTCTTGGTAAGATGCCTGAAAGTGAGATCTCATGGCGTGAAATGTATGAAACCAGTAATACAATATTAAGAACTGAGGGTTATTAAACTATGCTGAATGCTATAAACATGTTTAGACAGTTAGTATGATATTGTACAAAGAGGTATATCACTATTATTTACAACCATCAATCACAGTGTTTGAATTATCTGTCTGGGGTGGCCAAAATCAGATGACTGAAACTATCAGCATAAGCAAGGTGGCATATAGGATAGGAGCAATGGGGATCTGAGCGGGCAGATGGAAACACACAGTGTCCAATGTACACGGAGGCACAAAGTCATAAAATATCAGAATTTGCAGGTAGAAATGAGAACAGTGTGGAAGAAAGATACCCAGACAGTACCAGTAGTAGTAGGAGCAACAGGTGTTATAACAAAGAATCTACAGTCATATTTAGATATGTTACCGATACATGTAACTCCATACAAATTGCAGAAGGAGTCATTACTGGGCACATTGCAGGTGTTGCAAAGGGCAATTTTGGCTGACATCAAAGACTGACACAATACTAATTTCATGGACTTTTATCATGCTATGAGTTAGGAGTGGGGTCCATTCCTGTCATGGTATTAGAAATCCAAAAGATTTGAAGATAATAAAAAAGGGAAAACACAGGAAGTACAATATGTGGCAGAAGAAGAGGAGTAAGTTATGCAAGGAAAAATGGTTATGAAAGAGGGTATAGGATAGTTTTCAGGATGGACAGGAAACAGAAGACATGTCAAACCATGTGGTTTTGCACACATAAGGCTGTGATGAAAAGGGATAGACATATCCCTACAGATGGTGGACAAAAGTGATTGGAATTGCTAGACCATGCATAATATAGGGCATGACATACTAGAAAGGAAGTTACAGTAAGCAAGGGAAAGGATGGCATACTAGTATCAGGTGGGTTGACAAGGTGACCCAAACATCAACCTTCTTTGAAAGAATACCAAATGATTTCAGGTAAGGAAGGCCAGGATATTCCTGACCTTCTGGTGGCCCAGTTGTTGATACCCACTGCTCATGTGAGTTTGACATCTGCTGCAGAAGAGATTCTGCAAAGCCACAAAGATGGATGACCTGATGCATTACCTCTGTCTCCACCAGCTGCTGTTGTTACATGGGTGGTGAGACATGTATGGCTACCACTAGAGAGAGATCTTGTCTCCCCCCCCCTCAGTAAGGCAGCTACAACCATCCCCCCGCATCTGACCCACCAAATGTCACATCAGCAAGAAGTAGTGAAGAAGAAGCTGGGCCTCCACTTTTTCATCATCAGATAGAAATTCAGAGTGGAGACACAATGGGAAAGTTTCCCTGAATTTAGAATGCCATGGAAATATAGTCAAACCTACAGTAGATAACAATCATACACACCCTGTCTTGCAGTCAATCTTTCCTGCTCTTTTTGAAATCACACCTGGTCATGATGTATCTCTTCATGAGCTAAATATAAAAGTGTGCACAGTTAAAATTCTTGAATAAGTGGTATGCAGTTAGCAGAAGAACATCAATATTAGAAAAAAATAGTATCTCCAGGTGCAATCTTTACAGTTATATCTCCCACCCTTGCAACATCTCTGGAATATGATACCACAGGTCATCATAAATATAGTTGCATTGTTCTACAGACAATGGAATGCATATAGCTCTAGAGGGATTCTGGACCAAGTCATGCCAGGTATCTTCCTTTTTTGTTCCATCATAATAACCAGGTATGAGCTGCTTGCAGTCCTTGTGAAGGAGTTAAAGAAAAGTCTTTAACTTCTTCACACACAATACAAAAACTTTATGCCCTGAAGTGTTAGCTGCCTTTTCTGAGTCATAATATGCCAAATAATAAAGCAAAAATGGCAGAAAGTTGCATATGTTTCCATGCTGAAGAGTTACATTTTGTGCCACACTGCATTTTATACCTTTCAACCTACAGCCTTGGGACCCCATGAACATGACAAGGCTGCCATGCACCTTTTGTGTAGAAAGGTCATAGTGCCATAGTGTGCAAAAGCAGAATAATTTGATCTATACACATCCATGCCACAATGCCACAATACCTTATTTGTATATATATTATGTAACCATGGTATAAAGTTGGTGAGTTTGGTGTTGTGTCACCATATTGTTTCACATTCAAGTCACAAAACACACAAGACTGAGCTGTGGTTTTTGAAAAGAGTTTTAATTATTCAAAGGTTTGCTAGCAAGGTACATATTTTCCAGTCTAACAATGGTCTCAACAAAACAGTAGATATGCTTCCTAATTATGAACTAATATGACACAATATACTGATAGAACATGAAGGGAACCTCTAGCTGTAAGGATCCACTCTATTTGTTTATTGATAGTGTGACGTCCCTGCTCTGGGCCAGTAATCCAGGAGCCTCAATCCTCACCACTGGCACTGGTGAGAGAAGTTTACTTGGAACAGAAATAGATACATACAGAATTTCCAGATCCAGCTGTCTGCACCAAGTACAATTTCCCTTAAGAGCACACAGAGAACACACTCCTGTCCTGGGGATGGGTTTAATCTCTCTCACCAGGCCCCAAATAAGACTCCCCACTGACCACAGTCATACAATTGAGTCCTCAACTAAGTGTTGCAAGCTAGGTCCTCCATCATCCTCTCTGTGAAACCAGTGCTCTGTGTACCTGCTCCAAATAGCTGACACACACACTCTGAGATTTGATTTTCACACACACCTGGGAAAGGCTGGCACAGATTTACCAGCTATGCCACCACTGCCCAGACTATAAGGTAGATACTGCCACCAGAATACAACATAGCCAGCTACTCTAAGGCTCTTACCAGGGTACCCAATTATACTGAGTAAAATTAATGCTAATACAAATGGTAGTGTTTGACCAACGCAGCAAGGCTTTGAGGAGTTGCCTCAGTGTCACCAAATAAATATAAGTACTCTCAAAGTTTAAAATATTCTCAAAAAGACCAGCCACAATGAAAAATTTAAATATATTTAATAATAAATAATAAAAGAACATGAAAATACTAAATATCTATTTACAACAAACACCAGAGTTTCATTCACAGGAAGTATTAAAAATAACATAGATGGATAGATTCACACAATTACTTACTTAACACATAATTAGTACTTAACTAATCTCACAATGTTTTCCTGATTGATCTAAAAAAATACTATTCCATAGTTATGTACTAAAGCAAGGTCAGATGAATTGGGTGAGTGATCCTTCTTTCTCAGGTTTCAAAAACAGACAGCCCTGAGACTTCTGGCTCATCTAGTATTTAAGCATCAGTTCAGTGCTGGCTTACAGAATGATGTCACACACATCTGGTCATCTGACTTCTGGTTTCCATACTACCCCCTTTACTAGAAACTGAACCAAAATCTAGCAATATGTGTCATAACACATACACACACACTCACACACACACACACACACACACACACACACACACACACACACACACACACACACACACACACACACGCACACACACACGCACACACACACACACACACACACACACACACACACACACACACACACACACACACACACACACACACACACACACACACAGCTTTGCTAAAATGTGTTATAGCATCTGAAAGCTGTAAAACCATTAAAAAAAACTTTGCCCTTCCAGGGTAGCAATTACTTCACTCCTAAGGACAATACAGTAGGATTCCTAGTCCTGGTTTTCACAGACATTTCTCTGGCTGCAATCAGAACTGCAAGATACAATCTTTATGGCCTAAACCAAGTAATTTAATTTCATGCTATTTTTCAAAGTTAGCTGGACTAATATTAGCCTCTTCTCTTCCAGTATCATGTGTTACAATATATTCATTTCAGTAGTTATAATACAGTCTGACATACAGGTTTATTTCTTTTCTGTCCAGCAGGACCCACTGTTGGTACATTTTTAACACAAGCAACTTTACAAATATATTTTCAACACAGGCATCTGTACAAATCAGTTTGATATATAAATGACAGATAATTCTTAATAAAACTCCAGATAGCTATGGTGGCAGATGTTACACATCCACTGCCCTGCTTCAACTGGCCTAGCTGGCAATACCTCACATCATCACAGATAGTAAAACCTTTAATAACTTAGCACTTTCATCTGAATTACAATGACTTCTTCAAAGTTATTAACAAACATAAAAAACATCAATTTAAATACATCACTGCACCAATCATGACGCTTCCACATGAATAATTAATGAATTACCTTAAAGTACTATCAGTGAATCATATTTTAAAGCAATAAATGTCCTAATCCAATAATAAAATAATTGTTAAACCACAATGCTATGAAAACATAGTTAAAAGACTACAGTTTTACTTCTTCATTCACTTTCAGCATTTTAACAACTTTATTATTTCTAGTAAATTGAAAGAAATTGTAAAAGCATTCCCATAGAGTGTTAGCTCTCATCTTCAAAACACTCATATTTGATACACTGTCATTGATTCCTGGAAGAGGTGTGGCATTTAGCTCCAACTGCTATACCAACTCTTTGAATTCAAGTAATACATCCAAATCTCCACCTGTGCCAGCCCTTGCAACTCTATCAATTGCAAAAAAAAAAAAAAAAAAAAAAATTTCTTAAACTGTGTCCAGTGTTGATTCAAAGCATTGGTTGATTTATTCTTTCTAATATCATATAAATGCTATGTAATCCTTTCTTTTAGTTTTCTGTTTTTTTTACAACATAAAATGCTTCACATGCTGTACACGCTGCAAGGTAACCCACCCAAGAGGTATCACAGTTGCATCTACTGGGACAAGTAAGAGTCCCATCAAATCCATTCACTGTTATATGGTCCTTCATGGATAAACCTACAAAATTTAGAATGCCCATATTTAAATATGCAGTTGTTGCCATAGTGGATATATTGTACTAGTGTGTTACTTTCTAAAAAGTTCTTAGTAGTTATCCCCTTACTGGAAACAATTACTGGATGGTCACCTAAAATATGTTTCAAGTCACCGTTAAAAACCAGATTCCAATTTTTCTCAATGGAATCAACATATCTGTATACATCACTACTAAAAGGGATAATGAAGGATCCATTAACTGGAACACTGGTGCACCTGTGAAAATGTTAAGCTATTAATGGTTTTACTGTCAAAAAACTAATCGAGCAGATCCTTCCAGCTGTATGTAGTAATGGATTGTTTCTTATATTTTCCCTGATTGCCTAAATGTTTTAGTGCTTACAGATGCAGGTAATGTGCTTTAGGTAGTTGGCTGGGGGGACTCTTTGCTATGCTAAGGCAGCAGACCATTTTGCAAGATAACCCTCTGTAAATATGCAGAAGAACCTCTTACAGAGCAGGCATATTACTAACACCTGTATACACATCCTTACCGATATGTATTAATATATTCCTTATGTCTAAATGAGAGTCAGCAGGTCCAGAGGATGAGGTAGTTAGAGGCTGTAGAATTTCATAAATGACTCAAATTATGTTTAGCAGGCACTCAGGCTAATGGATAGAAGGTCATCATACCAACTATTGAGGGGCCAGTTGCATCAGAGGGTGCAGAAAGATAGCAACATAGTGAGCATTCCCAGCAACACCTTGGTCCAGTGTCAGTATTGCCTGACTGATATAATTGGTTATGCGAATCATAAGGCATGTAACACTACAACTGACAGATTAATTATGGTGATGGGGGGGCTTCATACTATGCAAGACTGACTGAAATGCAGGAGTTTTATTCTCACTAGCAGATGATGCAGTAGCATTTATAACAAGAAGAGGTGTGAATGTTGCTGAGGGGTGAATCATCCCACCAGCATCACAAAGGGGAAGAGAGAGCAGATTAGTATGATGTAGTAGAGGTGGTCATGTGCAGTTATTTTATATACTGAGTGTATCATAACAAAGTACACTCAATCCACCTTTCTTTTCATAGGAACATCAATAGTGCAGCAAGGAGCAGCCAACAGAGAAAGTAAGGTTGAGTAATAAGGTACCTGATGCACTGATAACCTTAACCAGCAAGTCACATGGGTACCTTGGTAACATATGATAATGCATTCACTGTGGTGTTCTATCTGCTATGTATTAACAGGTGGAAGCAGTGATGGATAACACATAGAAATTTCTGAGGCTGGACAAGGAGTTAAATTCAGCTGCTGTGCCGAATCTGGATATGAGATAAAATAGCAGGGTATGTGTCACAGCTGGAGGATACAGTAACACTAATTCTGTCTTAGTCCTAGGCTGTGAGGGCACTCCCTGTAGAGGGTTTAGGTTTATGTGGACATACTGATCATCATGTTGCTGTACTGGTTAACTGCAAACCATCCCCTGCACAGGAAGGGATCTCTTGTAGCTAAGAGTCTCACAAGTGCTCCCTCTGTGCCTGAAACAGCAGCTTCTAAGGTAAGCACTGCTTCTTACATTGGTATACCTATCAAAGGCAAACAACATCGTGGTACCTGATCTTGCCACTGCTCTGTAATATAAAGGCAGCACCAAGAATAAATCAGATGTGCAGGATTGTCATATTAACACTGTCTGCTACCACACAGATTCATAGGTTAATAGGTTCTAGACTAGCTTCCCTTCTGGGCCATTTTAAGCCTAGCCAATTTCCCTTATAAAAGTGAAAATGAAGGCAAACACCTTAACCATTTAACTAACCCCCAACCCTTCAATGAAACTGCCAAGAACATGCATACATACTTGCAGAGGACACATTCAACAGCTGAGCCTGTAGTTGTTAGAAAGTCTGACACACCTCACTGTGGGTAGTCATGAGTACCTATCTCCAGGAGTGAAAGCCTTCAGTAGTGACCTTCATCCAGGTACTGAAGTAACACACCATTCCTGTGACAGGATGTCTCCAGCCTTACCCAATCACATCACTAGAGTTATGCAGTGGCATGCCATCTGTTCCAAAGGAGAAAATTATCCGTGACTCCATTTTTCATTCAAACTAACACAGCTGCCATTTGGATTTCTTGTGGCATGTGTTGACAGTCTTGTGTTATAGTGTCCTCTGTGCAAATGATGTTGACTATGACACACAACATGCTCCGGCCTGTGTTATACTGAGGTTATATGTGATGCACAGTGGTATAATACCAAGTACTGGCAAGAATATCCCTACAGGAACACTGAATGCATAATGCTGTAACTTTGTGAATGTCATGACCTATAGTTATTGAGCAGGTGTTGCTGCTTTCCTAGCTCTGTCATGGATTGTACCAGTAGCTAGAGTGGGATGACTCACGCTGATGCTACCACATCTTGCTCCTGACACATGTTGTTGCCTTCTGGGATGACTGGTGGATGATAATGTGAAGAAATTAGACACTGTCATATGTGGTAGCATGTCTGGCTGAAGTTTTTGTACATAATTTCAGATTATCCTCTGTATTATACTCCAGCATTACTAGCTATGATACTGTAAATAAGTTCTTACATGTTGATTTATAATCTGTTGTAAACAATATTTTAAAGACTTGAACAGTGTTCCTTTACATTTCTATCTGTGCATATTTGTGAAGAAGATTCTAAATACAGACTGTCTCAGAATCAGCTGATCTGCAGTTGATGTCATCGGAATGTTGACAGTTGCTATGTGTTACTGTCAGAGGCAGGAAGGAACTTTAGAAAACAGCTGTTGGATGATTTTCAAAATATGAAATGAAAATTAGAACTGGTACAGTTGTGACAGTCTATAAAAGAGCCTGCTGAAGACAGCTGTTGCCAATTAGCAACCAATTATAGTTGTCAGTTGCAGTTGTCAGTTGTTCACAGTTGTACTGTGCAGTTGATACCCAAAAGGACTCACTAAGAACTGCAAGACTGCCTTTGCTCTGATGTAATAATTTAGTTTAGATCAGGGCCAATGTCGTTTAGTCAGATAGGAAATTATAACTAATCAGAGTTTTTCTAAATGCTGGATTTCTATCCTACAGTGTTGATTTAATTTTCCTGGTGATTGAGTTATGTTTGTTTATTGGAAATTACTGTTTTATATTTTTAATCATTTTGCTCATTATTAAATATTTTTATTAACTTACACTGTGGCTGGACAATCAGTGTTTTCTTTAGTCATTTGAGAGTGCTTATACCTGCTTTGATAACTTCCCGGGCCACTCAGAAAGCCTGGCTGTTTTAGGTTATTTGCTATCATTTGTTTAAATATCTAATTTTCATAATTGGACACCCCTTTAAAAGGGTGTGTAGGGTCTCTGATTGGTGGCAGCATACTACCAAATTATTTTGGGGAAGGGGCATGGCTGGAAATCTGTGTCAGGCTTTCCCAGACATGTTTGGATGTGTGATATTTGATTTATTTAAGTGTGAGAGGTCTTAAACTGGGACACATCATTCTGGTGTGTAATAAGGAATTACATTAGGGGTGGACAGAAGTAAACAGTCCAGTCGCTGGTTATAGAGCATGTTCCTGTTGTACTCTTAGGGGGAAAATTGTGAAATATTACTGCTGTTTAAGTGACGATCTCCTATTGGAGTCAGTAGTGAGGACTGAAGCTCCTTACTTACTGACCCAGAACAGTAGGGGATGTCACATTATTGTTGGAAGTGCTGTGGAATATTATGCCCAGACATCACCGATGTAATGCATCCATATACTCAGGATTCCAGTCTTGCTTCCACATAATAATGTTATGCAGCGCGGTATATGCTGTGCTGCAACCATCTTGCTGGCTGCCTCTGGAGAGTACCGTGGAGACACACCAGATGCATCAAGGCAACAAACCCATGCCTTCATCAGCCCCAACATACATTGAATGATACTCCATGTCTAAGCATGGGTAATGTTGTAATGAATCCTTGCCATGGTTTAAGGCAGTGCATGAGGGTCTCAAACCAGCATTCCACAGGACAGACAATATCATCTGCAAACACAAAGCAGTAGTACTTTTTTCTGGGGGGGGGGTTATGGTAACTTCATGCATAGTGTGTATGTGTCAGCATGTTTCTACTCACTCTACAGGCTTTAATCTGACTTATTTGTCAATACCCAGCCACTGAGTTTACCTCTTTTCTCATGGAGGGGGAGACCAGTTATTCTAGGAGTAAATTTGTGAGTATCCATCCAGTCTTCCAGGTTTATTTGAAGGAAGCTGCTGAATTGCATTGCTTAACCTTCAGCTGAAGCTTATTCTGGAGAAGAGGGAGATGGTGGCTGATGAATCTATCTCTCCATCATATACCTTTTATCTTCTGAAGGAGGTTCATAACTGAGGTCCTAGTGTTAGCTACTAAGATATAGAAGGTCAAAATGCATGTTAGGTGAGGCAGAGATTATCATTCAGGAGTATATAACACAAAAACCTTAGTTAGGAACTTCTGTGTCTTTTCAAATTTCTTAATATGATGAGGTACAACCTTAAGGATGCCCTATACTCTGTCATGTCTGATCAGCGCTGAATATAGGGGAAAATAATATCTATGTATTCAGATGAAATACCTTTGGTTTGGCTAACTGCAATAAGGATTTCCTGACTACAGTTTTCATTTGACAGTCAAAGGAGAGGAAACTATCTACCTAGGTGCCCAAATGATTACTTTTGCATTTAGTAAGGGAGTATTATTTATACTGCACCTTGGGGGTAATTGCTGTTTTCCAACAAAAAGAATACAACACTTTTAGTACTCAGTTTAAGCTATTACCTCAGTTTAAGCTTTTGTCCATACACCAGGTATTAACTAGGGTTAGTTCTTTCTGAATGGTACAAACATCTTAAGGAGTTTTGACAATGGCACCCACTCTGCAGATATGTGCAGATCTGATTAACCAGATATCTGGTTACCAGATCTGGGAAACAGATATTAAACAGGAAAGGACCAAGTATGCAGACTCCACTAGTCAAGTTAGCACTATTTGAAGACACAACTTCCACACAAACTATGTGGGCTCTGTCTTTCAGTCAGTTGACTATTCATCTTAACACATAAGGATCTGTGTTTATGTCACAAAGTTTTTTTGCAATTCTAGTATGAGGAATGGTATCAAATGCTTTAAATAAATACCATCAATACCAGATTGATATGGTTGAATTATGTGCTGTTAACTACTAGAGGGAAATGAATCATAGTAACAGTGTTCAGTATGCCTAACAAAGAAGTGGAGGCAAGTTATCTATAGTGTTCATAGTTCTGCATTTTTGACAGCATTATCATGGTTATATGTCAATTTATAGGTCTGAATTTCAGGAAGTTCTTTTGACACCAAGTAATTCCTAATGAAAAGTATCACAATGTTTAAGGAAGTTTTAATAGTCACATGATTTGCTTTAACATTAACAAATGAAACATGCTTAGACTATTTTTATTGCCATTTTATTTTGTTCAAGGAGTTGCAGCATTTTAGGTAAGTACTTCTAATAACGGCCAGTGTTATTAAAGTATTTTCAATGGGATTATTAATTTGGTTCATCATTCTAATCTGTAGTTCAAATTTAAGAAAAGATGTGAGAAGTTTCAAACCTACAATGTAGATGAAGGCATAAGCATCTCTAACTCCATTTGTTTTTATGAACGGGTCAGAAAATAACACATGTAAGTGCAACCAGAGTATACTTGAAAGGATTGCTGTTAACAGTACGAAAAGGCATTGGTCACTTAAAAATAAGTTGTTTGTTGTGATAATTGAAGGTATAAAATACATTAATTGAAATTAAAGCTACAGATTGTGTTTAGTTTGATGGATGACTGCATATATAGAGAATCTGTGCCTGACCCTTTTTTTTTATACATTACACATATATTTGAAGGATAGAACCCATAATGTTCTACAAAAATGAGGTTAACAATTATTCATCCATTTAGACATGACCGTAATGCAACACAATTTAGAAGGCTTCTGCTCATATAATTGCTGATATTTGGTGGACATTTACCATGCATTAAAACTGCCACATTATATTTCTGGGTCACTAAACACTGAGGATATCAGTCATTTGACTATAAAAATGTGTTCTGATTGTGACAAGCATGGAGAAAGCTCCTTCATAAAATACTGGATAAAAATGAACACAAAATCCATCTAAACTAATGACTACTCTTTAATATCTTCATTTTCAGGAATATGCAATCTTGTATATTATTTAGACATTAAACATTGCATATGTATATATTGTTGTTTTATTTTCCACAGGCATATGTTACACTTTTGTAAATTCATATGCATTTTTCTCCAGATGCACCTGAACCCAGACTAATTTTGTATTTGTCATCAATAATCATCATCCTCATCAATCCTCTCTTTCCTATTTTCTTCATGAGGTTGGGATGTCATGTCAGCTGTTTCCATCTCTCTCAATTCAATGCCAGTCTCTTACCATCATGTCTGTCTGGTCTGTCACTGGTCTTCTCTCTCACAGTCCATCCATCTCTTTGCTGGACACCTTCATTTCCTCTTCCCTTTTCCTGTGTAAAAATTGGCTTTAGGTGTATCGGTCGTGTTGCAGTTGTCATCAATAATTGTCTTAAATATATTTCTTATGCTTTCCTACTCATAGCACTTTAATGACAAATTTCCCTGATTTATTTTATTTTACATTTGTTTACCGGGAAAGTCTGACTAGGTCCAAGGGTAACAATTTTCACTGAAGGCCTGGGGAGAAAAGCTCCAGAAAAAAAATAACACAGTAAAAAATTACGCAAGACATTTGCACAAGAAACTTATAACAGCATTGGCATTACAGCTCAATATATGAAAATTGCAGTTATTATTAAGAAAAGTAGATAATGACAGTTGTACCTTATTTTAATCTAAATTATTTGCATTATTGTTTGTAAAACACTGGTATTAAATATTATTACAAGGAAAGGATATTGTCAGAGAAGTTAGGGTTACGTCAGATAAAGGAGGAAGATCAGATTGGTACTGGAGAATTATTAGGAAAGAAAATGATAGAGCTAGGTAGATAGGGTAAGGGTAATTTGAGAGATGAGACAGGTAGAGAGGGTGGGGGTAATTTGAGAGATAAGATAGGTAGAGAGGGTGTGGGTAATTTGAGAGATGAGATAGGTAGAGAGGGTGTGGGTAATTTGAGAGATGAGATAGGTAGAGAGGGTGGGGGTAATTTGAGAGATGAGAAGAGCAAGTGGAAGATATAGGAGTGGCCAGAAATTGTAAAGAAATGTTACTAGGGGAGGGAGGGGCTAGCAGTAAAAAGAATTTTCACAAGTGCTGTTCCAAGATACACTAAAATATTCTTTTACTCAGTGTTTGAAGATAGGATGGTTTGGGTTAGTTCTGATATTCATAGGTAAGGTATTACATCCATCTTTTTACTGGATGGCCCTTGTTTCATCTTACAAAAGTATATGTTTGGGACTAAGAAGTCAATGTTTTAAAATAATAGATTCCAATAATATCCCTTTGTTTT
Organism: Protopterus annectens; assembly: GCF_019279795.1. Lineage (NCBI taxonomy): Eukaryota > Metazoa > Chordata > Ceratodontiformes > Protopteridae > Protopterus > Protopterus annectens. The sequence continues at coordinate 811,175,909 of NC_056731.1, read as the reverse complement.
GTCCAGTTTCTTATTAATTGAACAGTTATAATTACTATAGACCCAGCTCCATATTGTCTGTTTTTTTTCCGATATATGTGCTTTTTCTTTATTTTATATCATTAAATGTGTGTTTGCTACTAAAATATTTTAACAGCTTTCCATTTTGGAGACAGTGGTATCTTTCTGATTACCAAATTCCAGTGCATGTTTATCTGCTTTCTTATATGTTAGAAACAAGCTTTGTTCAGCCCCTGAATGTTGAATACCTAGTCACAATTTTTAAAACTGTAATTGAAAATTATTTATTAGCCTGCATAAGCACAATCTGAGTGTAGCAAACAATACTTTTAAGCTTAGAGTATTTAATAATAAACCTAAAGGTACAAACCAAAATGCAAAAAAGCAGATTCTTCAAGATCATGATAACAAATTCTTTATGACCATAACACCACTCGTACCATATGGAATTTAAGTTAACTGTTTCTAAAAAAATGTTATTTGCACTACATTGATGTCAAATAAGGAATTTACTGCTACAGTTGCGTTATTCCAGATGAAATATAGTATTGAAATCTTAGCAGTAATATTTCAGCAGTCTAAGTCACATTGTAAATATAAAAAAAATGTTATTGATATCTGGAGTTATATAAGACAGACCTGTTATTCATCTATTTTCATTTATGCTGATTTTAAGTAAAATAATTTTTTGATTCCCATTATATTTAAATACTTTAGAAATGCTACGCTGTACAAATAAGAATGCCCACCCTACTGCATTATTGATCAGCTTAGTTAAAACTACTCATTTCATTGAGCTTTAAGTAGTTTATATTCTTTTTAAGTATAAAATATTTTTAACATAATGAAATACCAGTCTCTACTAGTCCTTTGTAGACTTTGTGATGTGTATCAGTTTATCTGGATGATGAGTGAATAACAAAGTTGTTGAAGATGAGGTCTAGCCCGCATGATGTATATACTTAATATTCTTAATTCCTTATGATTTAAAGCTATATTCCCATATATAATAGAACTCTCAAGCTTACATACTATTTGTATCAGTCTTGCTTATATTTCCTGTTCTTGCGGAGAAGTTATATGCATATCTCTTCAGTGATGCTAGTCATGTTTATATTCATTAATTCTGTAAAACTCAACTGAATATTATATAGACTGATTTTACATACCTTAGTATTTTTTTCTTATTATTTCAGTTATTGGCTATAGTTTTCAGTCATAGCAGTTTTTCCTGCTTAGCTGTTGTCTGACACCCATGCATATATGCCATTTAATCAAATAATAATTAAAAACAATACTGTATCATATTAGTATTTACCGTTTATGGTGTGTATTTTTGTTTTATTTCACAACATTGTGAATTATATTTATGTTCCTGATATGCAATGGTTTTACACAGTGCACAGTTCTGGGGCTTTTCTCCTCAGGATTCCACTGTAAATGGAAACTTCCATCTGGACATTCCTGTCAACAAATGTAAATAAGTAAATAAATAAATAAATACATTTGCCCTCCCAGACACAATAATTTATATGGCAATGGTAATACACAATAGTTCATTCCAAAGTATTTCACCCATGTATCTGTAAATATGTATGCTCAAGTATGCTAGCTTGTACTGCATTTAAAGTGTGTTTGCTACTGTTTTAACTGCTTTTCTGCAAAAAAAAAAGCAAAAGTTCTAAGTTTGTTTCCTGCCTTCCCTGTAACTAGTCTAGTTAAGATACAGACTCGCTACATCCAGGACTGGTTTGTAAGTTTCTGAGCCCCCAGACCTTTCTGTGTTGGAGGCAAGCTCTCTAGCTTATCAGTGGGAGTGGTAAGCACTAGGTAGCCTATCAACCACAAGAGGAGTGATTTCTGGCCCAGTAATTGTAGTTTATTGGCTGTTTGGGCAGTTTTTCCATATCTTTCAACTTTTTGGTTTAAAAGCCCATGTTTAGATGGGTTTGCACTTGTTTAAGCTCTGCGGATCGAGTTTTGGCATCCTGCAGACTAGGACTGTTTTGTAAGTTTCTGAGCCCCCCCAGACCTTTCTGTGTTGGAGGGAAGCCTTCTAGGTTATCAGTGGGAGTGGTAAGTACTAGGTAGTCTATCTACCACAAGAGGAATGGTTTCTGGTCCAGCAATTGTAGTTTATGGACTGTTTGGGCAGTTTTTCCATCTGTTTCAACTTTCTGGTTTAAAAGCCCGTGTTTGTGCACCATGCAGCAGTGCTCAGCTGAGGTAAACTATTACCAGTGCAAGAAAGTTTGCTCTTCAATTTTCCCCTTAGAACGAGCTTGTTCTTTTACTTCTTGCACTTCAATTAGCATAATTGGCTAGCACTTTAACAGGCTTTTGTAGCATTTATTGTAGCACACTTAGATGCTATCAGCACTAGCTGTTCCTTACTCGGTAACAGCACCAGTACTTATTAGTTATGACCACCCTTCCTGGTATGATTGTAGGGCAATTTCCTGTACTTTCTCCTACTAACCTGGTGTACACGGGCATTCTGAGACAGTATGGCAACTGTCTAATGTACACAGACAAAATCTCTTTTTATCTCCCAACACTCATACCTGTGAGAGATGCACTTATATCACCAAAATGGAAGCAGTGCATGCTCCAACTAAAACTGGACTAGCTGATCAAGAGGAGAAGGTCAACACCTGCAACTCACTATATAGAACACACAGCCCTCCAAAACACCAACCATCACAACCCACACAGAAACACAAACCATCCATCCACTTTCGCGGTGGCTCTCAATAAAAATTTACCCAAACAACAGAGACCCTCAAGACAGAAACTCACTCAATCCCCACAACACACCATACCCAGAACACATAGCTCACCACCACAATGTGCCCCTCAACCCAAGCTCTTAAGGCAAAACTCCTTGCCCAATGTACTAATCATAGGAGACTCAATTGTAAGGCACACTGATGTCCCACTCACTAGGTTGAACAAGGAGAAGTTGACAGTCAGTTGTCTATCAGGTGCCAGGATCCGCCACATAACACATGCACTCAGGTCACTACACAACAAGTACAAATATGACTCAGTCATTGTGGGTGTGAATGACCTAAGATGTACCTCCCTGGACTACATGAAAAAAGATATGATGGAACTCTAGGAGTATGTGGCCAAGGCAGCTATGACCCTAGCCCTGAGCAGTATTCTACCGTCACCCAGAGTGATACTACAGTACGAGCAGAAAATGACTGACTTCAACTATTGTCTAAGTTTCTGGTGTCATTCTAAAGGGATCCAGTATCTGTCTGCCTGGGACGACATGATCGATAGACCTCAATGCTTTGCCAGAGATGGTCTGCATCTGTCACCCCTGGGATTCCGGGTACTGGCTAAGGCTCTTGCCATCCCTATAGTGCCTTTTTCTAGCTAGTGTTCCAAAGACCAAAATTCCACTGTAACAGCTACAAACAAATGCAATCTGAGGGTCATGCTGCTCAATGCTAGAAGTCTAAATCTCAAGATACACTCGCTCAAAGCTCTCCTCAAAATGGAAAATGTCGACATCTGTGCTGTAATGGAGACCTGGTTTAAAGAGGCAGAAAGCACCCCTGCGCTCCCAGGCTGCAACTCATTCCATACCTTTCGGCCCCAGAATACAGCCGGAAGCTCCAAAAGTGGTGTTGTCTCCATATTCTTAAAGGATACGCACACTTCAAGACTGGTAGTCCAGCATAATGCATCCGAGATACTTCAGGAACACCTAACACTGACTAAGAAGGCAATACAAGTCATAGCCTGCTACAGAACCCCAAATATGTCCCTAGACTCACACACCAACTTCCTAAGCACCCTGGAATCTATCAAGGTACTTTCATACAGGGTAACTTCAACTACCCTTTCATCAACTGGGAAAGCTATTCAAGCACCAATGTACAGATGCAACGCTTTCTGGAATTTATCAGTTTCAATGCCCTGGATCAGCTCATTCTGAACCTCTCTAGAGGAAGCAACATCCTCAACCTGGTTAACACCAATATGGGAGACCATTGCTCCACACCTATAGTCAGTTCCTCCCTGGTTAAATCTGACCACAAACTAATCACCATGGAAATCTCCATCTCACCTACACCCCTTGCTAAGGTGAACACCCTGAAAAACTTCTCTAAAGCCGTCTTTCAGCTCCTAAAAACAGAGGTGATTAACCTCTCGGCACCCATGCCAATGGAAAATAGCTGCATGACTGCCGAGTCATACACCAATGCACTGTACGAGCATGTACACAAATGCATGCACCTTGCCATACCAAATAGAACTAAGATGCTCTCCTCCAAAAAAGGAAGCCAATCTGGTGGTCCCCAGCCATCAATAAACTCTACAACAGAAGGAAGAAACTGCTGCAGAAAAAAATGAAGTCACAAGACTGGAAAACCTCCCTTATCAGTCTCAACAAAAAGCTGAGATCCCTTATCAAATCCTCTAAAGCCAGCTATGAAGGCAGAATTGCAGCTGACACCAAAAACAACCACAAAGCCTTCTATAGCATATATATATAAAAAACCTCAAAGGCAATACCCAGATTTGCTCTGAGTTATTGCAGAATGGCATCTCTTATACTGAGTCAACAGATATAACCAACATACTGGCCAACAGATTAAGTGCCAACTTTAGCCCTTTCTCCCCCCAAGGGCCCTATCACAATACCAGATGAAAGCCTGGAACCCACCATTTCTGTGGCACAGATTAAAGCTGCATTGTCCAAAGCCAAGAATACAGCATCCAAGTGACATGATAATATCCCTGGCTGCGTCCTACATGAGCTACAAAATGAACTGGCACCACATCTGTGTGACCTGTTCAATCACAGCCTTACCTCAGGCTATGTCCTTAATGAATGGCACACTGCTACAGTCATCCCGCTCCATAAAGTGGGAGCAACTACAGACCCTGGGAACTATTGCCCCATTAGCCTAAGCCTGGTATGCAAAGCTATGGAGTGCATCATCATGGACCTGCTTAATAAAGAGATAGGCAATCTCCAAACTCTTGACCCCACACAGTTTGGCTTTGTCAAGGGGAGATCCTGCCTGCTGAACCTGATTGACTTCATCGAGGCAGTCACCCAGGCTGTGGATGAGGGTAAGGCAGTGCATACAGCCTATCATGACCTGGCCAAGGCCTTTGATATCATTCCCTACTCAGGTATCACTGATAAACTCACCAAACTAGGCATCAATCCTTACATCACTAGGTGGGTTGCAAACTGGCTCACAGACAGGACCCACAGAGTGAAAGTTGCTGATTCCAAGTCAGACTGTCAATCAGTCATGTGTGGAGTCCCACAGGGCTTAGTCCTGGGCCCTCTCCTGTTTGGCATCTACTCCTCAGCAGGCCAGGCCAACACAGAAGGACTCTGGCTGACCAAGTTCACTGATTACTGAAAGTTAAAAGTCATTATCAACTCCCCAAGTGATGCAGACATCCTACAAAAGGGCTGCTCTGAGACCAATGACTGGTGTCGGAACCATGGCCTGAAGCTTAACACCAAAAATGCATTATCATCCCCTTTGGAAAAAACTAAATTCCCACAAATTGCCACATTGATGGGAGTCCACTGAACACTGAAGGGGCCATAAGAGATCTGGGCACCCAGGTCGACAGCCACCTCACCTTCAACCACCACATTGTCACTGTGGTCAGAAAGTCCTTCTACGTGGCACATCTTATAACCAAAGGTTTCTTATCCAGGAAGAAAGAGGTCATCATCCCTCTCTACTCATCCCTCATTAGACCAATAATCGAATATAATGTCCTGTTTGGCATGTACCTGACCAGTCACCTACAACAGCTGTATAGGCCACAAAAGAACCTCACAAAAAGGATCCTAGCCGTTAAACACATGTCCTACATGGACAGACTCAAGAAACTTCAGCTGATCTCTGTCTCTTAGTGTCTACTTAGAGGTGATCTCTGCTTGAATTACAAAGCCATGTCCAACCCAACCCTACTTGAAATGTTACACCTAAAGAAATCACAATCCCCTCACACCACACACTCCAGAGATCACAACCTCATTACCACAATTAACAGAACATGCTGGAGGGACAGGTTCATCTCCCAAAGATTGCCTATACTCTGGAATAAGCTTCCCATTCATGTAAAGCAGAGCACCTCACTGGCCCTCTTTAAGAGAAATTTTGACGAATGGATGGGTAACAGAAAGTTCACTCCAGGGATCATTCTAGTTGCACTACTGGATATGGGCACTGTGAACTAACATCAGGTGGCATGGTGCTTGGGCAATTTTTTGGGGGCTAGGCTTGTAAAGACTCCAGGGCCATTAGCCTAGTACACACCTCTGAACCTATGAACCTATGTATGTGTGGGTGTGTGTGTGTGCATGTGTGTAGGTGTGTGACCAAGTAGCATTGCAACAAAATATAATAACAGCACAAATGGAAAGTCACAGGAAATACGTTTTGGTAATTGTACACCATGTAATGCTCTGTCAGAGGAATAGTGGGCACTATACTGCTACCACAGGTGTGCTGTCTGTGACAGATAATCAGAAGAAGTATACTGACCTGTTTCAAAGCAGGTCAAACAGTCTGTGCAGCAACTTTCTTGAGTCATTCAGAGGCTGTATCCACCACGGATGCAGGAAAACATTCCTGCACAGACTGAAGAAAGGCAGAAGTTACTACACAATACAGATGAAATGCAGTATACTGAATGAAAACACACCAGTACAATACTGACTAAATACAAAGGTCTCTCTGGACATTCATGCTTAAATTAAACAGATGGTGTGGATGTGTATGGACAAATCTATTCTGCATTGCTATTAGTGTTACAACCAGTGAAGTAATGGTTCAAGGACCACTGCATCATGGAATAACACAGTACATTGGGAAAACATACATTTCATTAAGATCATCCACAGTCCCCCATCATTTTGCTCCTGTCCAAGAAATGACCACAAAAACAGAACATGGCAGGAGGAGTGCACCATTGTATGTTGACTATCACTGATAGAGCATATACCAGTCTGTACTAAATACTGCACATGTACATGTCCATGCAAGGATATTGTGTAAGGGAACATTCTGAGAAGTTTGCTATCATCATCAAAGAGATACATCATGTAATATGAGGTAGACTTTAGAGCAGAGTGCATAAATGAGTCCAGTAGGACATACCAACATTCTTACTTCTGTTCTTAATATCCCATATTACAGGACAACAACATACATCAATGCTATATCATTTGCAATATTACAATTTCAAATTATTGATCAGCTATCAGCAGTTTGCAGAGGAACTTACATAGCAACATGCAGTTACATAGTATTGATTAACTCATGTCACAGTGAAGGATTTTAACAGAATATGCAGGGAAAACTAAAAATTGCGTGTCTTTGGGCCAGCACGTAGTTGCAGAAGGTGGATTTTTTTCTGTGAAGTAATGACCTGGGATTGACAAATGGCATGAGAAACAGGGGGCATACTAAGATAAGAACAGCTTTAAGATGTCAGAAATTACCTTGTCTATCTTGGGAGAAGAGGACCTGTCACTGCAGGCAGCCCATCCACATTGTACACTAGTGAGTTAACCATTAGCTCTCCACGTCTACCGATACCCTGCACTGGGAGCACAGGATAATGGTGTATGCACACTGACATTAGTGAGCTCTTGTTCCCTGGTTCAAAAAATGTTGGACATCTTCAAAAGTCTCTATTCACAATATCAGCCATGTAACCTGGACTGAAACACCGAAGGCGGAGGTGTGCCCATATTCATTAAGGATATCCACACCTCCAGCTAGTTGCTCAGCATAATGCATCCGAGGTTATCCAAGTGCAACTAACTTTGGGCAAAACTGCAATCCAAATTGTAGCTTGCTACAGATCCCCCACCATGCCCCAGGATTCCCACTCCTCTTTTCTTGATGTACTGGAAAATATTAGGGTTCAACCAAACACCTTAATAATGGACGACTTCAACTACCCCACCATTAACTGGGAAAACTACTCGTGTACCAACTCCTTAGCTCAACGCTTTCTGGAATTCATAAACTGCAGTGTCCTGGATCAACTTATCCACACCCCCTCCAGGGGCAACAATATCTTAGACCTAGTCATTACCAACATGAGTGACCGGTGTTCAACACCTGAAGTCAACTCCTTGTTGGTCCGATCCAACCATAAGTTAATCACCCTTGATATCCACATCCACCCCCCCCCAACCCCCCATTAAGGAAATCATGGTAAAAAATTTCTTCAAAGCCAACTTCATGCTTCTTAAGACAGAAGTGGTGAACTTCATGACACCCATAACCAATAACCACATTGCCACAACAGTCAGGAAATCCTTCTATGTGGCATACCTCATCACTAAGGGCTTTTCATCCAGAAAAAAAGGAGGTTATTGTCCCACTGTACTCATCCCTCATTAGACCCATTATAGAATACAATGCCCCGTTTGGTATGTACCTCTCAAGACATCTGCAACAACTGGAAAGGCCACATAAATACCTCACTAAAAGAATCACAGGCCTAAAGCAGATGCCCTACGCTGACCGCCTTAAAAAACTCCAGCTATACTCTGTCGTATATCGTCTACTCAGAGGCGATCTTTGCTTAACATACAAGGCCATGTCAAATCCAGAGCTGTTGGACATGCTACACTTAAAGAAATCCCAATCCCTCAGAGCCACACACTCCAGGGATCTAAATCTTGTCATCACAATAAACAAAACATGCTGGAGGGATAGGTTCCTGACCCAGGGACTCCCCAGACTCTGGAATAGATTGCCCATACATGTCAACAGAGTGCCTCTTTGGTCCTCTTCAAAAGAAACCTTGACGATTGGATGGGAGAAAGGAAATTCACCCCGGGGATCACATCAGTTGCCCTGCTAGACAGGGGTCCAGGGAAGTAAATAGTGTGGGAAGAAATAGCCAGGGAATTGTTATGGCTAGGCTTGTATAGGCCCTAGGGCTGATAGCCTAGTACCAACCTATGAACCATGCAGATGGACAATACAGTTAAGACTGCTGAATCCTACACAAATGCACTCTATAAGCACTTACACGAGTGCATGGATTGTGTTATCCCAAGCAGAACCAAGATGCTATTCTCCAAAAAAAGGAAGCCAATATGGTGGTCCCCTGACATAAACAAACTGTACAACAGAAGGAAGAAACTGTTGCAAAAGAGAGTAAAATCCCATGAGTGGAGGAGCTCCCTGGTCAGCCTCAGTAAGAAGCTGAGATCCCTTATAAGATCCTCCAAAGCTAGCTACGAAAACAAAATCACCACTAATTCTAAGGACAACCACAAAGCATTCTATACCTATGTCAAGAATCTCAATGGCAACACCCAGATCTGCTCTGAGTTACAGCACATTGGCATGAAAATTACAGAACTGACTGATATTGCCAACATCCTGGCAGATAGGTTCAGTGCTAACTTTACCCCCCCCACCCCATAAAGGGCCCATATCTATACAGGAACAATGCAGAGTCTCTGTAATCACAACTACGCAGGTAAAAGCTGCACTCTCTAAAGCCAAAAACACAGCATCCATAGGACCGGACAACATCCCAGGCTGCGTTTTACATGAACTTCAGAATGAACTGGCTCCCCACTTAAGCACCATGTTCAATAATAGCTTCACATCAGGCTTTGTGCCCACTGAATGGTGCACAGCAACAGTTACCCCACTCCACAAAGGGGGAGCCACCACTGATCCCGGGAACTATCGACCTATTAACCTGGCGAGCCTGGTCTGCAAGGCCATGGAACGTATCATCATGGAACTCATAAACAAAGACATTGGTAACCTCCAAATTCTGGACCCACCCAGTTCGGGTTTTTGAAAGGCAGATCATGCCTCCTGAACCTGATCAACTTCTTTGAGGCAGTCACCAAAGCCGTAGATGAAGGTAAGGTGGTTCACATAGCCTATCTTGACCTTGCCAAGGCTTTCAACACCATCCCCCATTCTGGAATTACAACTAAACTCACTAAACTAGGTATAAATCACTACATCACAAGATGGGTTGCCAACTGGCTCACTGACAGAACCCACACTGTAAAAGTTGCAGACTCCAAATCTGACCTTAAAGCAGTGACAAGTGGAATACCACAGGGTTCCATCCTGGGACCTCTCCTGTTTGGTATCTACTTCTCTGAAATGCAGGCTAACACAGAAGGCCTCTGGCTAACGAAGATCGCAGATGACTGCAAACTAGGAGCCATAGTCAAGTCCCCAAATGATGTGGACATCCTACAGAAGGGCCTCGCTGAGACAGATGCCTGGTGTCAGAGCCATGGCCTCAAGCTCAGTGCCAAAAAGTGCAGTGTCATCCCCTTTGGTAAAAACTCTGCACCCATGAACTACCACATAGGCAGCAATCTACTTAACACTGAATGTGTGATAAGAGACCTTGGGACCCAGGTGGACAGCAGTCTCTCCTTTGATAGTCACATTGCCACAGTAGTCAGGAAGTCCTTCTACATGGCACACCTCATCATAAAAGGGTTCTCATCCAGGAAAAAGGAGGTCATTTTTCCTCTCTACTCTACACTCATTAGACCCATTATAGAGTGCAATGCCCTTTTTGGAATGTACCTCACAAGACATCTGCAGCAGCTGGAAAGGCCACATAAGTACCTCACAAAGAGGATTACTGGCCTCAAACAAATGCCCTGCACTGACCGTCTCAAAAAACTCCATCTTTACTCTGTAGCATATCGCCTACCATATTAAGCTATGTCAAACCGAGAGATGTTGGACATGCTACACCTACAGAAATCCCAATCACTCCAAGCTGCACACTCTAGGGACCTAAACCTTGTCACCACAATAAACAGGACATGCTGGAGGGATAGATTCCTGTCCCAGAGACTTTCCATACTCTGGAACAGGCTACCCATCCATGTCAAGCAAAGTTCTTCATTAGCACTTTTCAAGAAAAATCTTGATGAGTGGATGGGAAATAGGAACTACACCCTGGGGATCACTTCTGTGTCTCTGCTTGACAGTGGCACAGGAAAATAACTTTCTTGGGTGGCGTAAGCCAGGGAACCTTGCTGGCTAGGCTTACGTAGGCCCTTGGGCTGATAGCCTAGTACCTACCTATGAACGTATAAGAGTCAACAGCCAGATACATTACTGGGGGCTAATGACCTAAACTATATTAATTGAAACTCTGCTGGGTATATACTTTCCTTTGTTCGTTACATATGGTTTGGGGTATGTACATAAGTAAGTCAGGCTCAGACAGGGACATATGTCATATGGATTACAAGGCTCAGACAGGGACATATTTCATACTGGATTACATCAGTACTGCTCAGTTATCATGTAAGGCCCATATCATATAAGGTCTGTGTGTAAAGATGCCACCAGGTATAATACATATTGCCAGGAAGAAGGTAACACTGACCAGTTAGCATTGCAGTTACAATCTACAGTATTAACACAGCTGTCTCTTAGTCCACTGAATTCAATTACAGTGTAACTTATGGTGACATTCAGAGGTGGTTACTTATAGAATAATCACAGTGTAGGTATATGTCACAAGAGTGCTTATAGAATGATCACAGTGTAGGTATATGTCATAAAAGTGCTTACAGAATGATCACAGTTTAGGTATACATCACAAGAGTACCTACAGAGTGATCACAGTGTAGGTATATGTCACAAGAGTGCTTACAGAATCATCACAGTGTAGGTATACATCACAAGAGTGCTTACAGAATAGTATAGGTATATGTCACAAGAGTGCAGTAGATGACTGCTGCCTTGCATGATGCATTACTGTGTGAAACACATTTGAGTTGTGTGTGTTATAGCACACAGGGAACTGTAGTTTACTTTGTCTTTACACAAACACACACACACACACACACACACACACACACACACACACACACACACACACACACACACACGCACACACGCACACACGCACACACACACACACACACACACACACACACACACACACACACACACGTAGAATGCCAGTTTCACTCCCACTGTAGCCAGTTTGCTGGTGGAAGTCAATGACCTGTCTTTGAGTATCAACACAGAACAGGAGGACAGGCTGCATTTAAAGAAAGAAACTAATATTGTCTGTTTACTTATTTGATGGTGACATTTAGGTTTCATGTCTGTTTCTCTAACAGTGGCATTCATTTTTGAGACCAGAGGCATGACAAAATACACTAAGCTCAGAAGTGTATGAGGGCAGATCTAGCATACTGAAGCAGGAGAGGGTTGTAGGAATGAATATAGAAAAAAAAGCACTAAAATAAATAACAGATTTGTGTATAATAGAGACTTGTCATTCCACCATTCTCTCTTACTCCTTTATTTTATGATGAATGAACCGAAAGGACCGAATGAACGTGGGCCACAGACATGCAAAAGTAAAATAAACAAACAAGTGTCATTACCATCACTACCTACTTTCCCAAAAGACTCCTTTTTCTTATCCTGCTGCCTTCAAGCCTATTCCAGCAGTACATCTACATCAGCCATCGAATGCTTTGGGGCTTTCTCAGACTACAAAATAAAACATTCATTCAATTATATTATATATCTTGACATTTACCATCTGCATTTCCATATAAGGTGAGGGAGGAGTTTGGTGATGTGTCCAGTGGAAAAGCACTTTCTGTTAAATTGTTGTTGCTGGTGTCTTTTGAGTTATGCTGTGAAAGTGGGGAAAGGGGAAAATTCTTTAGGTGGGGGGATTGCAAGAAAGGAGAAAGGTTGATTGGTACAACTCAGTTTGTTTTGGGGTCCTTACAACTAAAAAATGATGGTAACAAGTAATACCCCTGCCATACCTTGTGCAGACAGGTGTAGAACTTGGATCCCAGATGCATCTGTGTGCCATAAGTCAGACAGATATTACAGATGCTAATATGGCTAGGAAGTAAGGATGGGTTGCAGCTATCGGTCCTATGATGTAGGACTACATACCTGTGACATCTTCAGTAGAACCTCCCTGTGGCCTGTCCAGCTCTGCCCAAACATCCATCACTGTACTGTGGGGCTCTGTGTGGGTGGTACCACTTTTAAGCAAGCCCAAGAATTCCTTCATTTCATAAGGGATCACTCATTTGATGGCCTACCACCTGTTGCCCTCTGTTCTCAATCCAAGCTTTGTTGGTGGCAGCATTGGTCATATCTGTCCTCCTGTTGTGGACCATATCATAACTGTAATCCTGACCACCCAGAGTATTAACACTGGTGCCAATTTCATACCACATGTGATCATGGAAACATATGGTCAGCAGAATGGACTGTAACGAGCGATCTACCATGGAAATTAACAGCCATGGCCTTGCATGGGTCTTGCAAATCCTTGCACTACTACTATCCAAACAGACCATCTAGTATGCTGTAGTTGGTCTGATCATTAGATATTTGTGTCCACCAACAATCTCTAAGTAAATTACAGGCATGTTTCTGTCCTGAGCACATATCTCCCACAAAACAATCACAGAAGTGCAACTTAGCAAGAATACATGGCTATTGCAATAGTAGTGTTACAAAGGTTGTGGCTAATCACACAAGTGCAAAGCACACAACCCTACAATAGTATTGCACATTACTGCATCAACCATCTAATTTAACAGTTCTGCAGGCTACTAGATTCAGTACAGATGCAGTGTACCCAATAACACAAATTCTGGGCAATGCATTTAGAAGCACTGACAAACTGACATACTTTCTAGGCCTAACATTAAAAAGCAGAAAAACATTTATGCTTGGGAAGTTAAGTAGATGTGTAAAATGTAGCAGCTACCTAAGTATATATATCTCATTCAGGAACAAAATTTTCAACCTTAGCAGATCACAGGATTCTAGCTCAGGATAGTGAAGCTATGCTTCTATAGCATGATGAGAAACAAGGCTTCTTTACATGTTAATATCATATAAAAACTGTCCTCTGGGCATGATTATTATGCTAATTAGGGCTAATCTCATTATGTTTTCTGAATTTCTCAATTTGCATGATAAGCAAACTTAATAAACATTATGCACATTTCAACACAATGCTGTGCACTCACCTGAACACCTGGGAGCAGATCTGTGCATGCACAGGAAGCTAATTATGTTAGGGTAGAGAAAATTGTTATCCCATAATTAAACATCCAAAGATGGAGTCACTGATGTGCATGTATTCTCAGTGGCATACAGAGGGATGGGGGACTGCTATATTCCCATAACTGGCCTTAGGCATAGGCCAACTAGGCAGTCACCTAGGGTGCTGCTCTAGCAGAGGGTGCTTTTCCAGTAATCTGGATGGTGTAGGTAGACCAGGATGGGTGCACCAAATGTTGTTAGGGAGGTGCTGTGGAGACCTTTTGCCTAGGTCATCAGTTGACCGAAGGCCGGCCCTGAATGTTCCACACCTTAAAGTTCCATTAGAAGCATAAAAATACAGTACCTTTATTTTCACAGTTTTCATATATTGCGAGGGAAACCACCAAATAATACCAATAGTACTGTGCTATCTTCTCTCACAAAGAACGAGGAAACACAGTACTTAGCGACTGCCAGAACTTTAATTAAACAAAAAGATGCAGGATTTAAACATAAAATTCCGTAAATACATAAAACAAAGAGTTAAGCGCTTTCACCTAGTCCATCCTAGGCTTCTTCAGAACTCATTAAAACTTTTACTACTCCATCTTAAATAAACTGTTTGGCGCCAAATAAACAGCTCAGATTTAAAGTGCCATTGTCATTAAATAAAATGCAAACTAGTTAAATACAATTCCACATTCTTGGTATGTTGCTTCGTTCTACTGTTGTAAACATAGATGAATATTGTTAGTCATTTAGAATTGAAACCTATAATATCCTCAAATATTATGAACATTGTAATGCTTTCTATTGATAGTCTCAGTGTAAATCTATGTGCATTTGAATACCTAATAATAATATGTGCGCACTTAATACCTAAATAAAGGTTTGTGTGCACTTTTTGCCAACTAATAAAACAGACTGGTTCTGATGTACTAGTGTAACAACTTGAGGTGTAAACATGGGAGTTGTAATAGAACGTGTATCAGACCATATACAAATTAACTATTAAATACTAAATGTTGGATAAATATATGAATCTAAAAATGTTGAATGTTGAATAAATAGATGAATCTAAAACTGTTATAATAATAATGTTCTACTCCACACTTTAAAAAATACACTTTAAAATATACACTTTAAAACATGTTCACTATGTTAAATACACTTGACCTGCTACTGTACTCGACAACTTATGTTAAAAATGCATTTCCACTATATTTAAACTCTGTTAGGGTAGTCCCTATACAAGCCCTAAACTGTATAAAATTGAATTGAATTCATAAGTTGACCAAAGTGAATTGTACTAAGAATATGTACCGATCTATATAAATAATACGTTCTAACTAATCTATAATGTGTTAAAAACTCTTTCTTATAATGTTTTGCTTGATTTTGTAACAATTGATTATAATTTTATTGTAACATATGATAAATATACTTAATACATATTTTATTTGTGAGCATAAATATTTTTTAAAAAAATGTGTTAGTATACTCAATATTTGATATAAGTTAATGTAAAAACCATTAATGTAACAGTGTTGGTATAAACAATATTTTTGTTACCTATCAAAATTAAAACCTATTATATATAAAAAACTGTTGTGTGTAAAAAATATTGTGTGTAAAAAATTGTATGTAAAAAACTGTTAGTTGTAAACACTATTGAAGTAAATGACTTTGTTATAAATTTCTTCCCCATGTGGGTGCTTGCTAACTTCGGCCTGATGTCTTACACCAATAAAGGTTTGATAGCAATAGAGTCATTGAGTCCTGGAATGGTTGCAGCATCTGTATATAGTTGCCACCATACTTCTCTATAACTTAATCGTCCTTTTATGTTACCCCCCTTCCAATCGCCAGTAATGTGTTCAATGATAGCAAATTTAAAATTATGTAAGTCACCTTCACTCTCAATATGTCTATATAGTGCATTGTTGCTATCTTTTTTCCGAATGCAATATAAGTGGTCATATATTCTTTTTTTGAAAGCCCTCTCTGTCTTCCCAATGTAATAAGCAGGGCAGATTTCACAAAGAGCAATGTAGACCACATAAGTAGTATTGCAATTCCCCTTCTCACACAATATTGTTGTCTTGTTTATATTGTCAAGAACAATTTTGTTGTGGCTCATGATGTGTCTGCACTGGTTACAATTACCACACTTGCCAGTGTGTTTTCCTATTCCTTTAAAAGTGTTAACTCCATTTTTGCTATAATATTTGAGGATATTATAGGTTTTAATTCTAAATGACTAACAATATTCATCTATGTTTACAACAGTAGAACGAAGCAACATACCAAGAATGTGGAATTGTATTTAACTAGTTTGCATTTTATTTAATGACAATGGCACTTTAAATCTGAGCTGTTTATTTGGCGCCAAATAGTTTATTTAAGATGGAGTAGTAAAAGTTTTAATGAGTTCTGAAGAAGCCTAGGATGGACTAGGTGAAAGCGCTTAACTCTTTGTTTTATGTATTTACGGAATTTTATGTTTAAATCCTGCATCTTTTTGTTTAATTAAAGTTCTGGCAGTCGCTAAGTACTGTGTTTCCTCGTTCTTTGTGAGAGAAGATAGCACAGTACTATTGGTATTATTTTCACAGTTTGCCATCCACCAAGCAAATGAAGTACCAGTCAGTGCCCATTACTGCATGAAGGTTGAAACATGTGAGAGCTGTTTTGGGTGCCAGTTTTTTCTATTTTTCCTGAGAAAAAAAATGGCTGAAGAAAGTGAAGGTAGTGCTCCTTTTAGAGCACATACATGGCATGAGGAGGAGGAGTCCAACATTTTTTTTAGACATCCTTAATAGGCATAACAGGTGGAGGCTCATGCAGGAGGGCTATACCAGGTCACAGTATAAGGGTGATGCCTAGAATAGTTTCACCAAGGCTGTTACCTGTGACAGGAGTCAATGCAAACCTGACTTCTTTTGCCAATGGGAGATTGAAGTTAGGACACAGTCACCACCTCAGGTCTTACGTATACCATCTTTTAGCTAAAATATAACATGCCACCATCCAGTTTTCATTATGCCCTGTTTATATGCCCAGCTGAGTATACATCCTGCCATAAAAAATATTTCTGCTTGCAGACTATGGGTGTTATGATTACAAATAATTATGTATATGTTTTATACAGCATTCCTACATCTGTCAGTACTGGCATATCTCAAGGGTATTAGTATAAATGTTTAATTTTACAACTCTGAGTCCGCATACCTCCTCCTGTTTAAGTGGACAAGTGGATCATCATGTTATGTGCATATGCTCTGATAATGTGAGGATGGCTGTGGGTTCAATTACCCTGCTTCCAACAAAGTTCTGTTGCCATGGAAAACCATAGTTTTCTTTCCAGTAATATCACTGCCATATATGTTCATATATGACTCCATGAGTAGTAGTTAACTAGGCATTTCACAATATGCAATAGAATATCTGTCCCTTGTATATCTTGTATGATGGATATATTTATTATATGATCACTATGTTCTTTATTTTGTATATATACAGTTTTATTATTGTAAAAACTGTAATTGTATCACTGGTCACAAGTAGAAATGTGGTGTCTTGATAAATATCTCCTGCCGTTAATATTCTGTTATGTCAGAGTGCATGTGCAAATGGCTTTTGGCTTAGGCCCTCTCCATATGTTATAATCCTTCAAACAGGTTGATGACATTCCTGTTTAAGTACTACTAATAAAAGGTTATTATACTTTACTGTATCAGTATCTGCATAGTTAAGAATGCAATTTTCATTGTGTTTGCATTTCTCCTCCCCCTCACCCTCTCTGTTGCTATCTTTTCTCTTTCATTCATTTGTTGTATATTTTTTGTTTCTCTCCATTTCTTTTACTGTTTTATGCAGCAGCAAAACAAGCTGCACCCATCCCACTGGCAATGCCTGTTGTTCCCTCACATATGGCAGCAGCAGCAGCAACAGGGTCACTACCACTTCCACCAACAGAGACACCAGCACATCTGCATCCCAGCCTGCCACAGTTGCCTCCACACATCTTGTCCTACCTGCACTACCTGTGTTAGGTAGCCCTGCATCATAAGATTGTACAGTGGTAACCACTAGTCCGGTACAGATGGAGGTGACACCTTTGTCACCCAACAGGTACTGTCAGGGCTTGTGAGGGTAATAACAGACAGGAGGTTGGATGCCTGCGTTGGCCACATGGAGACCATGCTTTGGAAACTCATCAAATTGCAACCCTCCCACTCTGTGTTCAGCCACCAAAACATAAAAAACCTGAACAGTGAAATATCGAACAGAAGGCCACGAAACTGACAATTACAGAAGAATGGTATCATTGAAAAAAGTCATCAAATGGCCATTGTCAGCCAACATAGCAAACACAACCATCCAAGGTGGAGCCCCCCACCCCCCTAACTCTATATACCAACTCTGAGATCACATTACAGTGAGGGATAGGGTAAATTTAAAAGAGTTCCTTTCACTTACCTTATGCATCGTTACTTCCTGGTTGTTGGTCAACTATGGCCATTCAATGAATTTATTTTTGATGATGTCATTGTTTGGTAATTGTCGGTTTCACTATCTTCCATTCGATATTTCGGTGTTTGGATTTTTTATTTTTTGGTAGATGAACATAGACCCTCCCCCCAATTTACCTATTTGCTACCAAATAAGCAAATAATGATAAACATAAGCCCTCACCCGTGTGTGTTTGCATCACCATCCACAATGTTACTGCCTGCATCATTGTCCTGATCAGTACCTATCAATAGATGTTCTATTCATGAGTACTGTACAGTTAACATGCAGATGTCCTCATATCAATAGATGTTCTAATCATGAGTACTGTACAGTTAACATGCAGATGTCCTCACAGCAGTGCTGCTTTCATTGTTGTCTTCCATACCTTCTTCGTTCTACAGCACTGATATCTTTTAACTTTAAGCTTATCATCATACTCTATATTCAGAAATATCATTAAGTTATCTCGGAATGATAATGTCAGGTTGGTATGGCATTTGGAATAACCCAATCAATAATGATAGGGTTTGTGAGATGGGTTTCAATGTAGACATGATTTGAAAAATTTGGTTTAGATTATAATCAATGAAGGAAGATGCATATGTTAGGAGTAGTTATGGATTCCCATTATATGTTATATGTTAAAATCCCTTAGTACTATACAATGAGTGTGCATTTAGGTTCATAGGTTCATAGGTGTGTACTAGGCTAATGGCCCTGGAGCCTTTACAAGCCTAGCCCATAGGATTACCCTGGCATTGTGCCATCCGACCTTAGTTCCCAGTGCCTCTGTCGAGTAAAGCCACTGGAGAGATTCCTGGGGTGAATTTTCTATTTCTCATCCGCACATCAAGATTTCTCTTGAAGAGGGCCAGTGTGGTGTTCTGCTTGACATGTATGGGAAGTCTATTCCATAGCATGGGCAGTCTCTGGGTTATGGACCTGTCCCTCCAGCATGTTCTGTTGATTGTGGTAATGAGGTTGAGGTCCCTGGAGTGTGTGGTGCGAAGGGATTGGGATTTCTTCAGATGTAGCATTTCTAACAGAACTGGGTCAGACATGGCTTTGTAAGTCAAGCAGAGATCTCCTCTAAGTAGGTGATATGAGATAGAGAATAGCTGGAGTTTTTTTAGTCTGTCTATGTTTAAAGCCTAGGATCCTCTTTGTGAGGTACTTTTGCAGCCTCTCCAGTTGTTGCAGATGTTCAGTGAGGTACATGCCAAAAGGGGCATTGTACTCAACGACTGGCCTAATGAGGGAAGAGTAGAGGGAGACAATGACCTCTTTCTACCTGCATGCAAAACCCTTAGTAATAAGATGTGCCACATAGAAGGACTTTCTGACCACAGTGGCAATGTGGTGGTCAAAAGAGAGGTTGCTGTCAACCTGTGTTCTCAGATCTCTTATAACGCCTTCTGTGTTCAGTGGACTACCATCGATGTGGTAATTCATGGGAACCGGGTTTTTTCCAAAGGGGATGACAACACATTTATTGGCATTGAGCTTAAGGCCATGGTTCTGGCACCAGTCATTGGTCTCAGTGAGGCTTTTCTGTAGGATGTCAACATCACTTGGGGAGTTAATAATAGCTCCAAACTTGCAATCGTCTGCGAACTTTGTCAGCCAGAGTCCCTTCATGTTGGCCTGGACTTCAGAGAAATAGATACTAAACAGGAAAGGACCCAGGAACGAACCCTGTGGGACTCCACTCGTGACTGGTCAGCAGTCTGACTCGGAGTCAGCTACTTTCACACTGTGGGTTCTACCTGTGAGCCAGTTTGTAACCCATCTTGTGATATAGGGGTTGATGCCTAGCTTAGTGAGTTTTTCTATGATTCCTGAGTGGGGAATGGTATCAAAGGCCTTGGCCAGATCAAGGTAGGCTGTATGACCCTCCTTGCCTTCATCCACAGCTTTGGTGACTGAATTAAAGAAGTTGACCAAGTTGAGCAGGTATGATCTACCCTTCAGAAAATCAAACTCTGTGGGATCCAGAGTTTGGAGATTCCCTATATCCTTGTTTATTAGGTCCATGATGATGCATTCCATAGCTTTGCATATCAGGCTCATCTGGCTAATGGGGTGATAGTTCCCAGGGTCAGTAGTCGCTCCTCCTTTGTGGAGAAGGATGACTGTAGCAGTCTGCCATTCAGTAGGGATAAAGCCTGAGGTGAAGCTGTGATTGAACAGAGCACACAGGTGAGGTGCCAGTTCACTCTGTAGTTCATGTAGAACTCAGCCAAGGAAATTGTTAGGTCCCATAGAAGCTGTATTCTTGGCCTTGAGCAGTACTGTTTAACCTATGCAGCAGTAATATGGGGTGTCTGGCAAGCTACTGGTATTGTGACTGGTTCCTTAGGGGGTAGAGAGGGGTAAAGTTGGCAGTGAATCTGCCGGCCAGTATATTGGCAATATCTGTTTGCTCAGTATAGGAGGTATCATTGTGCAGTAGCTCAGAGCAAATCTGGGTATTACCATGGAGATTCGTTACATAACTATAGGTGGCCTTGTAGTTGTCTTTGCTATCTGCTGCAATTCTCTTTTCATAGCTAGCTGTAGAGGATTTGATGAGGGATCTCCATTTTTGTTGAGGCTGATGAGGGAGTTTTTCCAGTCTTGGGACTTCACCTTATTCAGCATCAGTTTCCTCCTTCTGTTGTAGAGTTTATTTATGGCAGGGGACCACTAGATTGGCTTTCTTTTTTTGGAGGAGAGCGTCATGGTTCTATTGGGTATAGCGAGATACATGCATTTGTGCACGTTTTTGTACAGTGCATTGGTGTATGATTCGGCGGTCATGCAACTGATCTCCATTTGCATGGGTGCAGTAAAGTTAGCCACCTCTGTTTTTAGGAGTCCAAAGTTAGCTTTGGAGAAGTTTTTATTGTGGTTACCTTTGCAGGTGGGGAGTGGAAGAGATGTGGATTTCCAAGGTGATTAGTTTGTGGTCAGATCTAACCAGGGTGGAGTTGACTATTGGTGTAGAGCAATGGTCGCCCATGTTAGTAATGATCAGGTCAAGGATGTTGCTACCTCTAGTGGGGGTAAGAATGAGCTGGTCCACGGCACTGGAATTAATGAATTCCAGGAAGCGTTGGGCAAGTGTATTGGTACATGAGTAGTTTTCCTAGTTAATGGAGGGGTAGTTGAAGTCACCCAGTATGACAGCGTTAGGTTGGACATTGATATTCTCCAGGGTGCTTAGGAACATGGAGTGTGAGTCTTGGGACATGGTTGGGGATCTTTAGCAGGCTATGACCTGAATTGCTGTCTTACCCAATGTTAGCTGCCCCTGAAGTATCTCAGATGCGTTATGTTGGGCTACCAGTCTGCAGGTGTGTGCATCTTTTATGAATATGGGGGCCGAAAGGTGTGGAATGAGTTATAGCCTGGTAGTGCAGGGGTGCTTTCTGCTGCCTTGAACCAGGTCTCTGTTGTGGCACAAATGTCGATGTTCTCCATTTTAAGGAGTGCTTCAAGTGAGCGTATTTTGACATTTAGACTTCTAGCATTGAGGAGCATGACAATCAGATTGTATTTGTTTGTAGCTGTTACAATGGTAATTTGGTCTTTGGAACACCACCTAAAAAAGGCACTATAGGGGTGGCAAGAGCCTTGGCCAGTATCCGGAAGCTCAGGAATGACAGGTGCAAGCCATCTCTAGCAAAGCATGGAGGTCTGTCAATCATGTCATCCAAGGCAGACAGATACTCGATCCCCTTACAATGACACCAGAAACTTAGCCAATGGTTGAAATCAGTCATTTTCTGCTTGTACTGTGGTATAATTCTGGGTGATGGTAGGATACTGCTCAGGACTAGGGTCATACCCACCTGGGCTACATAATCCAAGAGCTCCTCCATGTCTCTTTTCATGTATTCCAGGTAGGTACATCTCAGGTCATTTACACCCACATGTAAAATGACTGAGTCATATTTGTACCTGTTGTTGAGGGACCTGAGTGCATGCATTATGTGGTGGATCCTAGCACCTGACAGGCAGCTGACTGTTACTTTCTCCTTATTCAACCTAGTGAGTGGGACATCAGTGTTCCTCACTATCGAGTCACCTATGACTAGTGTGTTGGGCATGCTGTTTTGCCTTAGAGGCTTTTGTTGAGTGGCACACTGTTTAGGAGTTATGTGTCTCGTGATTAGTGTTGTGTTGTGGTGGTCGAGTGAGTTAATGCCTTGGATGTCTCTGCTGTTTGGGTAGATTTTTATTGAGAGCCTCCATGAAGGTGGCTGTGCAGTTTGTGTTTTTATGTAAAGGCAGTGCTGGTGTGTGTTCTGGAGAGCTATGTGTTCCATGTGATGTGGTGCTAGTGTTGACCTTCTTCTCTTGACCAACTATTCCGGTCTTGGCTGGAGAGTGCACGGCTTCCAGTTTGGATATATAAATGCATCTCTCGCAAGTCTGAGTGTTGGGAGGTAAGAGGAGAGGGTTGTCAGTGTACATGATGCAGTTGCGACATTGCCTCAGGATGCCCAAGTTCACCAGGTTAATAGGAGAAAGCACAGGGCACTGACCTTTAGACATGCCTGGAGGAGTGGGCATTAATAATAAGTACTGGAACTGTTTCCTTGCAGAACGTTTATTGCTGGTAGCACTTTTCTGTGCTACAATAATTGCTACAAGAAGTCTGGTAAAGTGCTAGATTAATAAGCTAGTAAAATTGCAGGATAGGAGAGAACTAGTATATCTAAGGGAAAAATTGAAGAGCAGACTGTGACACTGGTCAGAAGCTTACAAACAGTCCTGGATACAGCAAATCTGTATCTGGACTAGACTAGTTACAGGAAAGGCAGGAAACAAACACAAACACAGGCTTTTAAACAAGAAAGTTTAAAGAGATGAAAAAACTACACAAACGGCCAATAAACTACAATTTCTGGCCCAGAAACCACTCCTCTTGTGGTAGATAGGCTACCTAGTGCTTACCACTTCCACTGATAAGCTAGAAGGGTTCTCTCCAACACAGAAAGACTTGATGGGCACAGAAACTTACATACTGTCTTGGATGCAGCAAATCTGTATCTGGACTAGACTAGTTACAGGAAAGGGGGGAAGTGCAAACGCGGGCTTTTAAACCAGAAAGTTGAAAGAGATGGAAAAACTGCCCAAATGGCCAATATACTACAATTTCTGGGCCAGAAACCACTCCTCTTGTGGTAGATAGGCTACCTAGTGCTTACCACTCCCACTGATAAGCTAGAAGGCTTCCCTCTAATACAGAAAGGCTTGGGTGGGTGGGCTCAGAATCTTACAAACAGTCCTGGATACAGCAAATCTGTATCTGGACTAGACTAGTCACAGGAAAGGCAGAAAACAAGCTTAAAATTTAGATTTTTTTTTAAACAGAAAAGCAGCTAAAACAGTACTAAAACCAATACAAATGTAGCAGTATTAAAGCAAATATAGTTTAAATAAATTCAATTTATTCAAAATGTATTCTGAACTGAATTCAATTATTGTTCTATTCAACTCTGAACAGTTAAAAAGTGCAAAAAAATATACTTATCAGCTTTGAGGTAGTACGGTGAATACAATGCAGTCAATTGAGTGTTTTTGACTGGAGGAGTGGTCTAGTCTAATGAAATGTGGAGTTGTTGGTGGCTACCATTGAAATATGTGCTCATTGGCCAGTCTGGGTTACTAATCAGTAAGGTCTGGTGACACAATGCTTATGGGGGAGATGGAGTTTGATATCAGTCGTATGATACCATCTCCAGTGTTGCATGCCACAATGTGTATCCCAAACAGCATTGTGACATTATTGTATCTAAGTGTGCAGATAAAGCTTTTTTTTGCCTTGAGTATGCAGCTGATCTTAGGCATAAAGATTGTGACTAAACCCTTTATATGGACAGGTGAGCCATACTTGCAATGCTATAGTTCACCGGTGTTGAGAATGCTATGGATTAAAGACGGCTGCTCCTTTATTTTTCATCATAGTGCCATTCCATTTGTGCTCTATGCCATCTGTGCAGTAAAGCACATTATCATTGTGTGATGTAAGCACACCTGTATTTTTCTTTCTTAGAGCATATTCATTGTCATATGCAGCACCACAGTGATAGCAATGTAAAGCCTAGAATATATAGTGTTTCTGTGATCAAAATTCTTGCAAATAATTCATTAAATTACAATTGAATGGAATTAAATTTAACTAACTATTGCTGGATGTAGTCAGGGAGTATAGCTGCAGGCAATGCTAAGTGTGTCCTATAACTGGCTCTCCATTTGATGGCTACTATGGAAATGCACACATCATATGTGCTTCATTTGCTTTATCAGCCGAGTCTTCCACTATCACCAGATGATAACATACGTGACAGCAATCATATTTGAACCTGAGACTTCTACAAATTGACATGACTAAGATCACACACAGTGAGATATTCAGATGCATTGTGCAGTTATGGCAAAATTGCACAGCATATGCTATACTGTCATGCATAACAATGGGTGCAGTACAGCATGCTTTCTGGGTCTGTACCATGTTGCAGGCAACAATGTCATGCACACAAACAAAAAGGAAAATTCATGAACCCATGTGCACACATGCCCAGACACACATACACACACACACACACACACACACACACACACACACACACACACACACACACACACACACTTGTATTCTCCTTTTAATTGTATCTTCTAAACATTTTATATTGGTGTATGTCAATAATAATGCTCTTTCATTTTCTATTTGAAAAGTATGGTATGACATTTATACAGTTTGCCTGTAGGTAAGTGTGTGTGTGTGTGTGTGTGTGTGTGTGTGTGTGTGTGTGTGTGTGTGTGTGTGTGTGTCTGTGTGTGTGTGTGTCTGTGCATAAATAATGCCACTGATTTTTTTCTGTGGGCATTCTCAGTATTGCTGGACACGTACATAATTCTTCTGCCTAGCAGTACCTTTGAAAGGCAAGTCATAAAATGTATCACAGAACATCCAGACTGCCAGAGCTTCTACATAACTGGATTCTGATACAGGCTTAGTAGTGCTCTCTACCCCACTTCTTATCTAGTCTAAAACTGGCCCGCTTAGAGATGTGCACTGAAAGTCACTATTGCTTCCATTGTGGGAGCTAGGAAATGTGTGGTTATTACTGCATTAGTTTTCCTTGCAGCAAAACATCTAAGGTATGAGATATGCAAAGAATGTTGCTATAGCTTGTGTGGGGGCTGTGGAGAGTGTGGTCATTATGTTTTCTAACCTTTTCTGTCAAACTTCAGAGGTGTGCACAGAAGATCACTATAATTTGCCTAGGGGCATTATACTATTTAGAAGCAAAAAACTGGAATACTTCACTGTGATAATTATTTTTACACTTTCCTCACAATCAGACATTAGATGCATATATAAGTGGTTATTTTTTATAGTAGGGGTAACAACAGCAGATGGAAATATGTTACTGTATTCTATTTGTGATTTCTGTTTGACCCACTCAAACATCAAACTGGCATCCAGCAGGTGGCTAACTTCTGGGGATAGAGATAAAAAGACATGTGTATTTGAGAGAAGACACTTGAAATATATGTCTGAAACCATATTTGCCTTCATTTCAATTCAACCCCAGCGAGATATACAAAAGGTGATTATCTTTTAGGATAGGGAAGCAGGCACTATTCCCAGATATTATTTTCATATTCTTTCAGGCATCTGTCTTCTCAGTTTATATTGAACTTCTATTTTGTCAGACACCACCTTTTTTTTCCTTGAAAAATAAATAAAACTGAATTTCTTTCATTGTTCATAATTTTTGTTCATGACTTTATTGAACCAAAAGACTGGAAAATAGCTCTAAAATGCACCTCAAAGCATATATACTTTTATGGCTTCTGTGGACCTAGCAGCTCCCAGACCCCCACACAATTTGATTATGTATTCTACAGTTATTACCAACAGTTATTACAGTGTATTCTTAGCCAGTTAGGATGTGTTGAATGGATGCAGGCAAAAGCAAAGATGAAGAGGAAGGCTGATTTTCTTTCCTTAGTCATGTATTCTTCAGGTCATCTTCTTCTTTTGGCTTTTCCCAGTTAGGGGTCACCACAGTGGATCACCTGTCTGCTCATGATTGGCAGTGGAGTTTTACAGTGTTGAGTTGCCAGCCTGGTGCCCAACCTTCCACAGAAGGCACACACAGACACACACACACACACACACACACCTAGGGCCAATTTAGATTGTCCAATCCACCTATAGCATGTCTTTGGGATGTGGGAGGAAACCAGAGCACCCAGAGGAAACCCACATGACCACAGGGAGGACATGCAGGTTCCACACAGAAGGCACCCCGGCCAAGGATCGAACCATGGAACCTCTTGCTGTGAGGCGACAATGCTAACCACTGCATCACTGTGGCAGCCCAGTATTTTTCAGGTCATCGTTGGATCAAAACATTAGAAAGAAATACTACAATGCACCTCAGACCATCTGATGCCCTCATGGTTTCTCAGGGTATAGTGGCTTTCAGATCCCAGCTTAATTCACATATTTTCTTCACAGTTATGGTGAGATGATACCGGAAATGGTCAAACTGGAGGTCAAGGACACCACGTACACAAATGCTGTAGATATAGCCAATATACTGGCTGACAGATTCAGTGAAAACTTTGCACTTTGCATCAGTAAATCAGGACATCTCCAGTACCTGCCCCCCACCCCTTATGTCTAGGGAACAGGTCATCACTGCCCTCTCAAAGGCATAAAAATACAGCCTCCATGGGACCCGATAACATCCCAGGCTGCATCCTACAAGAACTCAGGCATGAACTTGCAGCACCATTAGCACTCTATTCAACTAAAGTCTGAGTACTGGCTTTGCCCCAGCTGAGTGGAGGACAGCCACTGTCATCCCTTTACACAAAGGTGGAGCATCCACCGATCTGGGAAATTATAGACCTATCAGCCTAACTAGCCTGATCTGCAAGGCCATAGAATGGATTATCATGGACCTCATTAACAGGGACATTGTCACTCTCCAAACACTCAACCCCAAACAGTTTGGCTTGGTGAAGGGGAGGATATGTCTGTTAAATCTGGTCAACTTCTTTGAGACAGTCACCAAAGTCATGGATGAGGGGAAGATGGTGCACACCGCATACCTTGACCTGGCCAAAACCTTCAACACTATTCCCCACTTGGGCATAATAGATAAACTCTCTCAATTAGGCATCAATCCATATGTCACCAGATGGGTGGCAAACTGGCTCACTGATAGAACCCACCTAATCAAAATTGGGGAAGCCACCTCAAGCAGTAGACCCATAACAAGTGGCGTACCCTAGGGATCTGTCTTGGGGCCTCTGTTATTCGGGCTATACTTCTCTGAGGTGCAGGCCAAAACCAGTGGGCTATGGCTGACCAAGTTTACAGATGACTGCATGCTGGGTGCGGTCATCAATTCCCCAAGTGATGTGGACCCAAGAGGGCCTCACCCAAACAAATGACTGGTGCCAGAAACATGGCCTCAGGCTGAATGTCAAAAAATGTATCATCTTCCCCTTTGGGAAGAATGACATCCCCACATATTATCACATTAATAACAACGTCCTACGTACCCAATCAGTAGTGAAGGATTTGGGAACCCAGGTTGATAGCAGCCTGACCTTTGACCGCCATGTTGCTTTTGTTGTATGGAAAGGTTTTTACATGGCCCACCTCATAAGTAAGGGTATCTCATCCAGGGACAAAGAGGTCATAGCATTCCTATATTCTTCCCTTATAAGGCCAATTATTGAGTACAATGCCCCCTTCAGCATGTACCTCACCAAGCACATGCAGCAGCTGGAGGGACCATAGAGGTTCCTCACCAGGAGAATCATCTACCCTACACAGATAGGCTAAAAGCCTGTTCCTCTACTCAGTTTCATACAGACTCCAAAGAAATCTCAGACCTTGCCTTCATGGGACTGCTGCATATCCACAAATTAAGCTCCACTCAAGTAACCCATATGTTTGACCTCAACCTGGTCTGTGATATCAGTAGGACTTGTTGGCAGGACAGATCCGTGTCCCAGAGACTCCCCCATCTGTAGAATAGAGTACTTCATTATCCATTTTTAAGTGCAACCTGGATAACTGGATGGGAAAAGGAAAATATACCCCTGTGATTCCACCTGTGTCCCTGCTGGACTGGGACTTTGGGTGCTGACTTGTCTAAACATGGGCTAGGCTCTTGGCTAGGCTTATAAGGGCCTCAGGGCCAACAGCCTAGTAACCTCCTGTGTGTGTGTGTGTGTGTGTGTGTGTGTGTGTGTGTGTGTGTGTGTGTGTGTGTGTGTGTGTGTGTGTGTGTGTGTGTGTGTGTGTGTGTGTGTGTGTGTGTGTGTGTGTGTGTGTGTTGGGGAGGGGGCAGTGTATGCCTAGGCTGCCATTAACCCTTCCTCTTGGATACAATTTCACCTAAAGCTGGCCCTGGATCCTCTTACTGTCTACTTTATATTTTTTACATGCACATATGCTTATATGTTCAAATGTTATATGTTAAACTTAGGATGTCCATTAAGAAGCCAAATACCAATGCTCATTGGTTTACATGCAGGAGTCAGGATTCTTTTTAAAACAGTTACATTACTACTGTTCTACACAAATGTTAGTGGTTTAATTCATAGTCACAAATTCACTGTGTCAGAAATATATCCCATTTCCTGTTACAGTTAAGTTATAGTTTCAGAAGCTGAATAGCCATCCTGCTAAGAAATGAGTAAGAGTTACAGTTCAGAGAGGAAATGGTTTAAATAAATTAAGGCCTAATAATACTTTAAAGGAAATGTATATATCACTCTTAAAATTTCTACAGCAAAATAAAAACCGGGCAATGCCATAAACTTACTCTCTTTGTCTATATAATTCTCTTCATCACCATCTTTCTAAAATATTTTGTATTGTCTAGGTGTGCCACATTATTTATTTAAAACAGAAAAAAGCTGCATTACACACTTGGTCATAAAAGTGAGCAATAATTCAAAAGTAACTGTTTTATTTTTGTTTTTGCCCTTTAAAACAATATGCCTTACACAATCAGATTTTGTAAACCTATTGACTACCCAGTCAATGAAATTCACTTTTTGCCAGTTATAATTCCCATGTTTTTTTAATTGCTTGCTACTTGTTAATTTTTTACCACAATTAGTACATGGGATTATTTTGCAAATGTCTCTAACTGTTCATACTTCTTGAAATTGCAAACTATTAATGGAACACCATGCAGAGAGCTATGCAAAGAAATTCTGCGTTGTAAATATATTTGCATTAGTTGTGATGACAGATTTGATTTTACAGTCATCATCATCATATTTAGTTACTCACATTTGATCATATGATCTTATACCTCTTCAGCTAAGATCCTGAACAAAAGTTGCCTTCACAGTCTCCAAATAATATTCCACTTGATTACTGATTCCACTAAGGTCTTCTCAAATATTTTTTTATTTTATTTTTTTTATTTTACATTTGTTGACCGGGCTAGTCTGGCTGGATACATGTCCATTTTCAGCAGAGGCCCGAGGAGAAAAGCTCCACTATATACTAGTACATAAAACAGCACAGTAAGAGACTGGCATGTAAGTAACTACAGAACTAATGTAAAAGTAAATAATTTACAGAACAGTATCAATTTGAGCAGAAAAAAACTGAAAGAAATGTCACGAGGATCCCCAATCCCATACTCTTTAGAGAAGCAGGAATTGGAATGAAGAAAAAAAAAAAAAAGTAAAACAAACATCAAGTCTAATACATTATTTACAATATTTACAGATATAATCAACATTTTGTGTCAGAGCAAAACAGATTTAATGCCTAGACTTCTACAGTTCTCAAAGATATTCAGTCACTTTTTTTCTACTAAATAATGACAGCTCTACCTGTATAAGGACTTTGGCACACAATCAGAAATTTGCCAGACTGTCAGATATATCTGAGTATAAAATTGTACTTAATGCTTTAGTTTTGTCAATCTGGATAGTATGGGCTATAAATAATTTATTCATGACCATAGACATGCTCTACAGTGTAACAAGATTTGTTAAACAAGCTATTTTGACAACTCTACATTGAGTCTGATCCAGCTACACTGTGTCCTATGATTTTACCTATAATTTCTCTTTCCAGTGTCTTGCATCTTGCATAGAATAGGTTTATCTATGTTAATTTGTATCATGGGACTAAAATGTCTGCTTCACCAATGGTTATACATTATGATGTGCAACCTGAAAATATATAGAAAAAATACTTTTGCAGGGGAGAGGGACAAGTCCTCCTGCACTACCCCCACCCCTTTACTTATGTATATCAATTCCTCATTTAGATAGTGGAGAAAAGTAAAAAAAAAAAAAAAAAAACACTGCAGTAATATGTGTGGATCAGTTTTTGATAAGCTGTGATATAAAAATATATGTAAAAAAAAACATTCATTGAAACTGTACTTCTCAGAGTGTAGGATAACTCACATAAGGTATACTAAGGTCTTGTTTTTAAACCTTTATTATTTGCAGTGACCACTCATATGTTTTCACAAATCAAGGATATGTATACCATAGACATTTAAGCTCAACTCTGCTCTTTCAGTCAAACCAAAAATTCAACAGGTAAGGTGCCTTGTCCAGTGAAACAGTAATACATCTTACCCTTTTTGAACATTACCAGCATAATCTATAATAATCCCTGGGGTATGAGATCCCCCCCTCTTGGAAAGATATGTTTTTTTCCTGTAATTGGCTTGTAGTGGGTGGAAAGGTTATTTGACATAGTTCCACAATGTTATTAGTTTATGTAACAATGTTGATTTTTAATAGTATGACAAAATTATCCAGGGATTTGCTTTTAAACATTATGATGTAATGAGAAAACAAAGAACTTAGTACTATTTTTAACTTTTGTTACCAGGCATATTATGTGTTTGTCCTTGATTTCCATTATGAGACATGCCTGGCAGGTGATTTCAATCTAAAGTACCAGGGCATAAGAAATGCCTGTTAAATCGTAAAGAAAAGTACTACAACTACAAGGAGTGGAACTTAGAACTTAATTATCAATATTTTAACTTTAGAACACATTTAAAAATGTAATAAAATTCCAAAAGAACATAAGTAGCGTTTTAACTATAATTGGAAATCAAAATATTGTTTGAATAAGTTAACTTCTATTTTAAGACGATAGATTAGAAATTAAATATCTACAAGAACAAATCAAAAGAAATGCATACACCTAACAAAAGAATAGCTGCTAATATCTTATTAATTGGCGAGAAGTAATTTAACCCCAAAAACTGCAGAATTTAGGCTTCCCTACACTTGCTCAAGGTGAAATTGCTGAAATGTCAATCTATATGTAGAAAAAAAAGATGAATGGTATAATGCCAAATACTGTTTCCCCTAGGAAATAACTGCTGGTGTAAGTGTGTGCTGCAGTGATCCACATGTTTTGGGATATTTCTCCCTTCTTTGAGTTCTGTGACAATGGGGATAGTATATATAATAAGCAAACCAGAGGGTTTGGCCTTGCAAAAAAACAATTAAAAGTGTTTTTTTTGCCCTTTTGTATTTTTGGGCATTTTATTTGTACTTTTGGCTCATCATCTTTAATGAAGGCAGCATTTCTCAGTAGAACCCAGAATTTAAGCTAGTTATTAATTAAAAAAAATTCCTTTGACAATTGGTTTTGTGATAAACTCAAGTTTAAAAGCTCCTGTTAGTAAAAGGCCATCATAGCTCACTGTGACAGTGTATAGCAAAAAACTCCGCTGTTAAATATGAACAATTGGAAAAAAATTGAAACTTATGCAAAGCAATTGTCTGGATAGCATCATTCAATAGAACTATTTAAAAAAAAGCAAAACAAAACAAGGATATATGTCATTCAGCTACATTTAGGTAATATCTCCAGACTGTTGCTTTAACAACTATCAAAATTTATTGAAAGGTGGCTGTATTGACAACAGGTAGCAGACAAGCCTAGGGATTTAATAAAATCCGTGTATGAATAGTGGAAGGCCTACACGGAAGGTACCATGGCCGTGTATGCGGATCCCCCTTGGCAGCACGCCTTGCATATTAATGAAAGCGCATTACTGAGGGATTGCTGTGAAACACGGTTAGTGAATCAGTGTAGGGAGTGTGTTACTGTATCCAGAGATGAGTAACACATCCCCTGCACTGTCAAAGTGCCGGATAGCAATGTATGTAAATGTAATAAAAAAGTGAATTTTTTTAATTTTTTTGTGTGTGTGTTTCTGTGGCATGGTGCTTAGCAATGGAGATGTGCCAGACATCTAAAAATAGAACCCGGATACATTTAATTATTTAGGAAAGGTCAAGTTTAAGCATAGCTGAGTGGGTCTGAGTAGCACGCTGCAGTGCTTAGCAGTGCTTAAACATAGGGGAGAGATATATTTATAAGTATTAAAGCAGTTCACATGTCCATGTAGCTGAATGGTTAAAGTAACAGCCTTATGTGCAGTAGGTGCAGGGTTTGAATACACAAAAAGGTTATTTTGTAAATATACAGTATGAGACATCTTTTAAATCCTGATTAAATTTTGTTTGATTACACATTTATGAGAAGTAGTATTAAACCTTGATTGAATTTTATATGAATACACAGACAGGGTATGAAGCATTTATGTTGCAAATACACAGTTATGAACAAGTATGTGTCAACCCTTGATAGAATAATGTATGTATGCACAGACATGTTATTAAACATTTTATTTTTCAATTACACAATTATGAAATGTATCATTAAATCCTGCTTTGCTGCACTTAGTTAAGCTCTGCTAAGCACAGCTATGAATAGCCAAGCACTGCTTAAACAAGGAACATTTTATCAGTGCTTTGCTGGTTTGTGCATTGCTTAAAATGTGAATCACCACTAAGCAATGCCCATTGAAGCATTGGTCAGCTCAACTAAGCTGGTTTGCGCACCGCTAAGCATTGCTAAACATTGCCAGTTTACGCAGTGGCCGATTGAGCTCAGAGTGTTTGCTTGGTGCTAAGTGAAACACCACATTCTGTCTCAATGGTAGTAAAGGATGGGAAAACAGCCTTATTTAAGTACAACAGTTGGGAATACAGCCATAACCTGTTGGAGTTTAATCTTGGCAGAGACTATGGTAGGAGTTGTGGAGGGAGCGCACTTCCAGGTGCAGTGGTGGGGCATTCTTTAGTCCAGGGTTATGGTTGGACTCCTTGTAAAATACCATGAAATCTGGCTGCTGCAGGGCCAGTACCAGGGGTGAGAATACAAATCAGAGGCCTGGGACTAGCTGGCACGTGATCTCACCAGTGCAACTTGTATCTCCCAACACAGGTGAGCAGGTGCATCATTATTATGATGACCTGAAGTGCCATAAGGGGGATCTCTTGGCCCCCCTGGGTCCAAGATGCTAGAGATGAGAATGTCCCACCAGTTAGTAAGCATTATCATTATTTTACCAAATTCTACTCTGAATGTGTAATAGACAGGTACATATAATGGTGTGTTTCTCTCCCCACAACTGCAGAGGAGAAAGCTTGCAACCTGGAGGCCCATGAATTGTGCCTGGCCAGGTTGCACTGTAAGTGTGGTGAGTACAGCTATATCTTGCAATCTATAGTCATATAAACAAGAAAGAGTAAATTAGTAACTGCCAGTAGGTATATTCAGTTTTGATTGTACTGCTATGAATGTGGTCAAAGACATGGACTGATATAAGTGAGTAATGCCAGGTACAGTTCAATAAAGTTAATAGCATGAAACCTGATAATGTTAAGGAAATAAAGTTTCTACAGCATTACTAATGTTAAGGAAATAAATTTCTTCTGCATTAATAGTGTTAAGGAAATAAAGTTTCTATTGCATTAATTGTGGAATTACAGCTATATTGCAACACCTGCATTATATGAACTGTTCATCAATAAAGACTGCAGACATATACCAATCACTGCATGAAGTCACAACTAATAAAGCTGTGTTGTACAAAATGTGTCTATTTTGGGCTGTTGATCATGAAATTGAGTATTACATCTGCTGTGAAGTAAGTTACCACTAAGTGACTGAAGGTTTGCTAATAAAGAGTGTTTTGCTAAAATGTAGATGTGGAGCTGTACTACAAGATATAATGCATTATGATATTTGTTCTGCACTAATATCTGAAGCAATAATAGAGAACTCCCAAGGTATATTGTGTATATCTCAGGATTGTCTTGTGTTAACCATTGCATTTCAGCTATATGCATTCCTGCTCTTAGGTTACACTGCTACAGGCAAGTATGAAACTGTAATAGCTGTAGACTGCAAATATACCACCTGCAACTGTATATGGGTCAGGTAGCTAGCCCAGCACTCTGATATGGTCTGTACACATCACACATATTCCCACCCACTAGGATTAATTGTCTATACCTGCATTCCATGTATTAATGCACAGTTCACCTACTATCTCTATCATGCATGAATTGCATGTGTTCAAGTGTCACTGCAGTCTTGTATAACTCTCTACCTCTATTACCAGGTCACAGTTTGTAATCAGGTGAGCTCTAGGCACATATCAGTCAATCAATAATCAGTGGTGGCTCAGCAGCTCAGTTTGATAAACACTAGCTGTGATGTGCATTTTGTCACACACAGACCGGGGTTCAAATCCAGGGAGAACTATTACTAAATATTTACAGAAATAGTTATGTATTGTTAACAAATGTTCTCCCCACAGGGAATAAATGGCTGTAGTAGGTGTTTGAATGGGTTAATAATTTCTGTGTTCAGATGTACCAGAGTGTTGACAGCATTATTCAGCAAAGTGATAAGATGTCAGTAAATAAAGTCAACAAGTACAATAGTAATAAAAGTTAATAAAATAAATAAAACTGCTTAATCTTAGTACGGCTATATGCCTGATGCATCTGTGAATGTCTGACGATAGTCTAACCCCATGCCTGCTAAGAATGGCATGATAGCTAAACTCTCTGTCCTGTGCACGATACATGTCTCTCAAGTGTCACGCTGTCACAGACTGTGATCACTGTTGCCAGATCCCTTGGACACAGAATTATCATTGACTTGATTTATGTCAATAGCACAGCTGCACTACATTAGTCCGCAATACACCTTGATAGTCATATATGTCCCCCTGATGTTATAGTCCCCTGTAGTCATGTACCTGTAGGTGCTACAGCTTGGCCCATACTGTCCAATGCAGATAGCTTGAGAGGTATGTAGGTGCTACAGAAGCTATAGGGCACTTGTATAAGGGAATACCTCTAGAGTATATAAGAGTACTGTTGCAAACAATATAGCCTATACTGGTAGTAATGAAATGTATTTATCTTTCCCCCCACCCCTTATCTGCATCATAATTTATTGTTATGCATCAGGTATGGTTTACTTTTAATATATGAATATATGTTGTTCTCAAAACATTATGTTGGGCCTTGTGTTTTATTATTCTTATGTATTACAATGGTCGCATACTAACATACCTTGTTGAATTGCTTATGTTGTTGGCCTTATGCTGTAACTGTTACTGGCATGCTGTTAGAATACTGTCTATTATCCCACTTATTGGTGTGTTCCATATGCTGTGCAATGTTATGCTACTGGGTTATGTGCAACATTTAGGCATGATGTTATAACTAACTAAATGTTCTGTTCATTACTAACCTATACACTTTGAAAAACCTCAACACCATAGCTCAACTGGGTAGGCCAGTTCCTGGTGATCCACCTACCCTACCTCAGCCAGCCTTGGCACTGGGTCCCAGCACATCTGGGACCCAACCTGGTGCTGCCCCCTCTGCTGGTCCTGCACCACCTATGGGTGGAACTGTCTCAGGGGCAAGGCCTGATTCCCCCCTGGGAGCAGCCTTGGAGAGGGAGTTGTTACCCAGCAATAGCTACCAGGCATTGTGTGCAGGATCAAGCACCATGGCTAAAAATATCGCCTGTGCCGGATTGAGGTAAAATTGGCCAACCTGGAGGGGCAAGGTGGCCCTGGCGCCCAGCCCCCAGCCCCCAGCACAGCCACCTTTGGGGCAGTGAAGGAGCAGTGTTGACTTCCCATGGGTGGGGAGCTCAGTCTCACTACTGCCAACTGGAGGACACATGGCTCTACAATTCCACAACACCCTCACCATCCAAAGTATTATGCCCTCACATGTCATACACCACCCCTGTATGCTGTCTTGTCTGTTTGCAAATGCAACCTCTCCTGCCCAACTTATCTCCTCACATGAACCTATATCCATTCCCCAACATCCCACTCTCTCCTTAAAAATGGACTTCTGTCTCCTCCAAAAAATATCAGAGGCTCCAGATTACAAATTGTTTATAACCTGCTCAACTGTTGCTGTAAAAGAAATGAAGAGCTATGGTCCTTTCCTTCACCCATCCTGCACATCTCTATCTGCCTTTAAGTATGTTTTTCCTCCTGCTTGCCCCCATTTCACCACTTTCATATCACACCTTTTTTCCTTTCTTTTTTTTAAATTAGCATGGGTTTAAGTGGAGCTAAGTGGTGCACTGCACAAACCAGCGGAAACCCACTTAACACTGCTTAAAACTGCCTTAATCACCTTCTCTGTTTCTGACACTGTTAGGCATATCTGCAAAAAATTATGCTTGCCAAGTCTTGAACCTGGGACCCTGTCAACTACAGCACAGTGCCTTAGAACATTAGGCCACTCAGCTCTAAAGTAAAGCAGGTGTTTGCATAAACATATCCTGATTGCTAATAACACACTGCTTTTACATATAATGGGAAAACTGGCAGTGTACATGGGACTTTGATGCAGACACCAAACCCATACACAGCCAAATAAATAATGATGTATGGAAGTGAGCCCTGGGATAGCGGGTATAGCTGTCAACTGCACAGACTGTTGTAGAATCACCACAGTTGTGTCACCTACTTTTGGCACAGTTGTCACAAAACTTTTTCTGTGCACTAGAGTGCTGACAAGTCAGCGCAGAGTGAGGTGGTTAGAAAATCATGACAGACAGTTCAGTGTCATACATAATACACGTCCAAACACACATGCTAATGCAACTCCTACCAGACTGTATGCATGCACATATATCTTGCAGATACACCTGCTGCAGTATCAACTTGTTAGCTCATTCTGTTAAATTCCTTGCATGCTGTACATTTTGCTACCCACAGTCCTGGGATCGAATCCAGTGTGTTGCACTTCAATGGCATGCTAGTAAATATAACAAATAATGACTGAGTCCTGCAATTTTAACCAAAACAGATTGCTACTGCATTTATTCCTATGCATCTTAGCACATCAAAGGCCTGTAGGTAGGGATATGCTGCACAAATATGTATAGGCTTCCTATATGTCACATATTCTCCGACTGGCACTGTTGCATAACATATACCCCTTAAACACATGCCTCACCTGGACTGTTATGAGTACCCTCACCCTGGCTCTGCTGGAACAACAGAGCTGACACTGCTCCCTCACTGGCACATACAGCTTGCTAACCTCCAATGTGCTCATACTCCCCAGTATGAGTACTGGGCAAAAAAGCAGAAGCTGCAGCCTGCAACATATACAGCAGTATTTTCAGCTATCTGCTACAGACCTACCATACCTCACAACCCCCTAGAACAAGAGATCCACACAACACCCATACATAAAGGGGTAGGGAGCAGAGGTCAAGTAACAGGGACAGGTGTCACAGTCTGCCCCTACAAACATACACAAATGATAGACCAGCATCTACTGCAGCAGCATGCTTATTCTGATGCGTATGATGTATGACATTCACATCTGTTTCCACCCTTACTAACCTCAACCAACATTGTTTAACAATGAACTGCCACATAATCAGAAAGTCATCTGACAATGCCCAAACATAACATGCAAAACTGTGGATACCACTTAAATCTCAACTGTGGACAGTATTTGTACCTACCCTCTGTGATCCTGTAATCTCCACACCTCAGTAATGTCCATTCCGCTATGTACAGTCCACAGCTGTCCAACATACCCATGTGTAGGGCTAGTGCATGGCTTAACTGTGTACACGCACACACTCATACATCACTGTCACCTGCAGATCAACAACAGACACACACAGTACCTCTCCATGGCCCAGCTGACCAGCACCCATTCCTGACTCTCACACACAATGTCAACCATTTGGCACAGCCTAGGCCTCTGGCACCCCCACACCACACCCTGTTCATGTGATGATACCTGTGTTACATCCCTGCCATCCATACCATCAATGCAGGGACATGCAAATATCTGCCTGATGCACAGGGTGTCTATAGTACAGTACATGACATGTTGTAGTGTGGTTATGTTATGCCATGACAGGTGCTGTATGCTGCAGTGCATCATGAGTACACATCAAAGTGTGTGCACCAATGTTGCATGATGTTAGATTGGTGGCGTTGTTGCAGACTGACAGGTGTCTCTCAGGACTGTGTATGTTTCTGTCACAGAAGTCTGAGTGGTTATGCTGTGGAGACTTGCTGGCAGTACAGCAGTTCAGGATGGCATGGTTGCAAAGTGGAAATAGGACATCAGCAAGGAACGGTTGTATATATGCATGGTTACCTAGGTGCATATGTGTAGAACAGTGTGACAGGGGCAATGGGGGAAGACAGCATAATCCTGCATGCATACTCTGTGACAAGGCATCCTAACTTTGCTATGTCAGCTGGATGTGCCATACTTACAAATGTAGGTGGTGGCAGATAGCATTTATGCATACTTAGATGTGGGCTATTTAGGACCAGCAGCTACTCACAGGGACTTAAACTTTATAACCAATGCACACACACATATGCAAGACAGATACAATGCTGCATGGGGGTATATTTACACATACACACTTGCCCTTTATGAGATTAGAACCCGTACCTATCTAGGTAGTTTATACTATTGTACTACATACTTATCACATACACCACAATGCTTATGTGTTCCGAGAGTGTCTGCCAGTGCTGTTAAGGTGGTTGACATCAGCAGGCTCTGTAAAGGAGGGCAATGGGGGGTATATTTCCACACACACACACACACACACACACACACACACACACACACACACACACACACACACACACACACACACACACAGTTACCCTTTATGATATTAGGGCTCCTACCTATCTAGTAGTATATACTACAGTACTAGATACTTATTGCATGTGCCACAAAGCTTATGTGTTCTTAGAGAGTCTGCCAGTGCTGTTAAGGTGGATGACATCAGAAGGCCCTGTAAAGGAGGGCAATGGGGATTGACAGGGCCTGAAAATGTATTACCATACACTGCTCTAAGGGGGTATATTTACACACACACACACACACACACACACACACACACACACACACACACACACACACACACACACACACACACACACACACTTGGCCTTTTTGAGACTAGAACCCCTACCTATTTAGTAGTATATATTATTGTACTATGCACTTATCATATGTGCCCCAGAGCTTATTTGTTCTGACATTGTCTGTCACTGCTGTTAATGTGGATGACATCAGCAGCTGTTGACAGTGAGGCCACTGTTGTGGAGGATGCTAGTCAGAGAGTCATCAAATGATTGACCGTTGCACAGACATAGGCCTGATAGGGATGTCTGCACTGCTGTATGGGGAATATGTACATATACATACACACAAGGTGGGTGATGTAAGATTATAACCCCTGCCTACCTACTAGTACACACTACAGCTCACAGCACTATATGTTACCTCTATTATATCTATATATATATATATATATATATATATATATATATATAGATACATACACATATATATATATAATATATATATATATATATATATATATATATATATATATATATATATATATATATTTGGGTCTACTGCTTTTCATCGAATACCACATATTCGAAAAAGAACAGTAGACTACTCATTTACGCGAAAGTGCACTTTTTCGAAAGTGCACTTTCACAAACTCAGCTTCTACGAATGGATTGCACCACAGTGGAGGACAGCAGGAAAACATGCTATGTCCTCTACTGTGGTGCGGTAGTTACGGACCTTAGGGTTAGGGCACGGGTCATGGTAAGGGGATAGCTAGTAGGGCTATCCCCTTACAATGACCCACACCCTAACCCTAAGGTCTGTGACTAATGCACCACAGTGGAGGACAGGAGTACCACAGTAGAGGATAGCCTGTCCTCCATTGTGGTGTGGTAGTCACGGACCTTAGAGTTAGGGCATGGGTCATGGTAAGGGGATAGTCCTACTAGCTATCTCCTTACCATGACCTGCGCCCTAAGGTCCGAAATTACTGCACTAAAGTCAGTAGTAGCCCGTTCGCTGAAGCGGTTTCATGAAAGGGCACTTTCAATTAAGTGCACTTTCGCGTAACCCAGGGTCTACTGTGTGAGTTCAAAGAAGTGTATTTTCAAACTTATACAGTAGACCCATATATATATATATATATATATATATATATATATATATATATATATATGTGTGTGTGTGTGTGTGTGTGTGTGTGTGTCACATACTGATAGATAAGGGTAAGCATGTCTGAGGGGGATAGGGAGAGATGGATACATATACATAAACCAGATAACCCAAAAATACCACATTAACAAGACTCAAACCAAACAAACCAATTCCACAGCAAGTAAAAGCCAGCATCAGTTTATTCAAGCAGAATTCTCCACAATGGTTAAGTGCTTTCTTCCCTGTATCGGGACTTCTTCAGAACAATTCACAAACTAAAACACAGTCCTTAGAAAGAATGACCCCACCTTTTTCAACAATTAAATAATTAGCACAATCCATTTAAACAAATTAACTTAGTAAAAACACATAATATATAAAAAACACACTATTATGTTACACATTACCATAAGAGATGCCATATATAACAAACAGCAATAGCAAAAAAACATTTTATTCAGAACAACACTATTTACCCTACCAGTGCCACTTATCAACCTAATATATGCTTCAGTTTTAATAAGCACAAAATGTCTACACGTCTTCACTACATAAAATGCGGAACACATTTGGCACTTGGCTAAATAAACCACATTTTTGCTGTTACAATTATAATGCCCTGTTCTATATATATCCCTACCATTCAACCTAAGGCAGTCTTTGGTTTCCAGTAAATTATTACAGCAGACACCCATACCACATTTAAAATTCCCCTTAGTTCTAAAACAATCTGCCCCTTATTTTACTCCATTGGATTCCAATAGATTTTTAAATGACCTGTCTCTCCTATATACTATCACAGGGGACCAGTCCAACTTTATTAATAATGTTATGATCATATGACAAAATTGACCAATTTCGTCTAATAATATCAGCTACTGCATCACCATCAAGATTAAAAGTTGTGATTAAGCTAAGTGTTCTACTAGGCTGATTAGTTTCATCAGCCTGAGG
Organism: Protopterus annectens; assembly: GCF_019279795.1. Taxonomy (NCBI): domain Eukaryota; kingdom Metazoa; phylum Chordata; order Ceratodontiformes; family Protopteridae; genus Protopterus; species Protopterus annectens. The sequence goes on along the minus strand of NC_056731.1, from coordinate 811,133,922 downwards.
GCCTTCAATCCTCACTCTTTTGTCATCCAGACTTCACAGAATGGGTTTATAAATTCCATCAGCCCTTTTTCCAATTACTTCCTTGGTAATTTTATATACCATTTGGAAGGGATATCCCCTTTTCAGGAACATTTAAATAATAAAATCCACCTCAGCCTTAAATTTAATATCATCACTTACCATGCGGGCAGCCCTCACAGTCTGTCCCTTTACAATGGACTTCTTTTGCATAGTCTAAACACAAGTTTGAAAAAGTGGGCTTATGATAGATCTCACATGTTATTTCACCATCTAGTTCATCAGCCCTTAGGCAGATATCCAAATAAGTGATGTTTTCCTTACTGTAGGTATGGGTAAACTTTAAAAAATCAACTATCCCATTGATGTATTGAAAGAGAGGGTTAAGGAACACCTTTTGGATATTAGGAACTGAAAAATGATGAATGCATTAAGCAGACACCTACAAGAGTACAATCAACACAATTTAAAATGTTTAATTCTTCAGCAGTTAGTTAAGGATGCCCAAGGGAGAGTGTTAGATGTACACTTAGATATATGTGAACTCAGGTGGCAACTAAGATTAAATGCCACCCCGCCCCCTGGCATCAATGAAAATATTAATATTTTGTGCTTATTAAAACTGAAGCATATATTAGGTTGATAAGTGGCACTGGTAGGGTAAATAGTGTTGTTCTGAATAAAACTTTTTTTGCTATTGTTGTTTGTTATATATGGCATCTTTAATGGTAATGTGTAACATAATAGTGTGTTTTTTTATCTATTATGTGTTTTTAGTAAGTTAATTTGTTTAAATGGATTGTGCTAATTATTTAATTGTTGAAAAGGGTGGGGTCATTCTTTATAAGGACTGTGTTTTAGTTTGTGAATTGTTCTGAAGAAGTCCCAATACAGGGAAGAACGTGCTTAACCATTGTGGAGAATTCTGCTTGAATAAACTGACGCTGGTTTCTACCTGCTGTGGAATTGGTTTGTTTGGTTTGAGATACATATACATACCTGTCTGTATGCACAGTGATATATTCACATCTCAGTTCTTTAGGCATACGAGCCATCAGACATGGGCTGAAATTAGATAAATGTAGGAGCATGCCTAGCGTGGCCGTCAGTACATACAAGGTGACTCCAGGGCAGGCCTACCTGTACTCTAGTCCAGGATTTTGCATGCTACAGCCAATTGGCTGCAGCACCAGATTCAGCAGTCCAGCACCTCCCTGATATTATGTCCAAGGGATTCCTTAGCTGTGTTCTGCACACAATACCTGAGTCATAGCTAGGGCGTGTACAGATTGTAATTGAGTGTACAGGGTTTTGCATCATATGTCTGGTATGTTTTACATAGCATTGCGATTTTCTGATACATCAGTGGCAAATCATTACAGATTAATGTTAGGAACTGATGACAGACAGTTGATTTACTGACTCCACCTACAGCAGGGAATTCATTCTACAGGACGACCTGTTATTCTCTGCACTACATTTGTGTGACCACTAGTTGATCCTTCTCCTTATATGTGGTCCTTTATTTATGGCTTTGTCTATATTTCCTCCTCTAAGTAGTTGTAGGTATGCTGTGACTGGGGTACATGTTGTAACACCTCACACAGGGTTACAAACTTCTCACATCTAACTGTACATGTTTCACATGATGTCCTGCATTCCACCCCATATGTCTGCTCTGCTCCTCAGACAGTTGTGCTGTTTTTGGTAATATACAACTACATGGAGCCCACTGACTTGTTGTAGATACTGACAAAGTTACATGATGACCTGTACATCCTGCTGCTACTCTGACTTGTTACAACCTGCTGTTACACAAGCCACCTTCTAGGTTACTCAGTGCATGTGTGTAATGTCCATAGCTGTAGGCCCTGTCCCTCCATTCTCTCTGGCATTGTCTAGCTTTCTTGCAGTAACAGCTAGTGACATATTGTATAGGTCTGTGGTATTCCTACCATAGGAGTACCTCACATGCAAAATTGTAGGTGCAGTCAGCTTCGAACCATGAACACCATCTACCATGCTAATATACTTAGCCAGTGAGCCACCAGAAAGTGAAGTTTAATTCCTGACACTGTCAACAGCAGACAGACATAACTTTGACCCCTACATATTGAGGAAATAGGACATGTCATTAGGTTGTTTTGGATAGCCTGGGACTGTGTAGTCTGCTGCTATGACCTTGCTAACATACTGTTACTGCAGTTGTATGGGAACATGGCTGTGTTGAGGGTAGGGGACTCTAGTATTGGTAGTCATGCATCTGTCCTATGGCCCCACTGTTTGGCATTTCCCTCACATAGTGCCATGGATTTTGCTGCCTTGTGGCCTACTGCATATTATGTGGCAGCCAGTATAGGATAGAGAGTACCTGTTGTCCCACATAGCTGATAGTTCTCTGCAGGTAGTCCAGCAGCCCACTCTTTTCCCTTGCATACATGCAACAGGTCCATACATATGCTAACATAGTCTAGTACCCCATACATTTGTTGTAAAGAAGAGTGACTTACCTTGTGCCTGCAGCAGTTGAGATAACAGTGCTTCAGGGCTGACTCTGTTGGATGCACGGAGTACACAGCCAATGCATGATAAGGCACAGGTTGTGTGGTGTGGGTGGCATAGTTTTACTATGTATATGAGTGAGAGTGAGGTGTTAGCCCCTAGGACCCTAGGTTGTCCGTGTATGTGCTACGCGTTGCCTCTTTGCCAAGGCCAGGGCATATTAGTTTGTGCGTGTGCCTCGTTATGGAATTCTTCGGGAGGTGTGTGTGCATTTCCAATGGGTGTCATCCATGGTTCCAGTGCAGTGGCCTAATGGTTAAGGTGTTTGCCTTACAAACACAAGGTGCAGGGTTTGAGTCTCACAAGGGATAATTGGCTAGGCTTAAAATGGCTCCCAAGGGCAATTAGCTTAGTACTAATCTACGAACCTATGATATGATTATTAAAAAAAGTTATTTTTTATTATTTTGCATTAGTTTTTGCACATACAGGGCATAGTTTTGCACATATCTGTCCCTAATATGCAATCCCTGACCTTCTAAATGGGTTTTTACAGACCCTGTTCAATTTTTGATTTCTTGTACAGGGTAATTTTCCATGTGTACTTCGGACACCAACACAGAGTCTGCATGATTACTTATCTGTTCATTCCAGCACCCTTATTTGACCTCATTTGCATGAAATTTACCTCTTTATGAGGTGATTTGCATTCCGCAGACACTTCCGTGTCCGCACGCTTGTGCACGCCCCTCAGCTCTCTTTATTGGATCGCACAGCTGCTGGTTTCCATGTTAGATCCATGCCACTATGCCTACACAGAAAAATCACTCCATGCAGGCTTTATTGAATTCCCCTTAATGTCACAAAAATCAGTATTTAAATAGTAGAGTTTTATGTCAAATAGCAACATATAAATAGCAGAGTTCTGTATCTCCAGATTGCTTCAATAACAGCAAAGAAAACTTATGCAGGGTGGTTGTTTTGAAAACAGAAAATGGATGACTTCACAAAACAGTGGTATTTAAATAACAGAATTATATATCAAACATCAGCATTTTAAATAGCGCAGTTTTGTAAACATTCAAGCTGTTGCTCTGATGACTAAACAACTAAAATTAACCCATACGAAATAATCTGAATTATAAGCATTCAAAAATTAATTAAAGCATATGACATGTAAAACATGCAATTGCTGTCTGACTGAAAAGTCAATGTACTGTATGAATGCTCTTAAAATGATATTAAAGTAGATATTGATGTTATCTTACGTAAATGGATTGCGCAACATAAACATGGGGTTTGAACAAGCTCATTCACAGGTAATCAGCATTCAGTACAGACGCTGTATACAGCATGTAAGTCCTTTTAATTAGGATGCACTCAGATATTTCTAATATGATGGTTTGTGGGCTTCTCTACAGTTGATCAAGGTGAAATTCCTTGAGCTGAAACGTTAGTTCAAATTGCTGGATTTGTGCAGCTAGATGTTAATCAATGGGTGTACTGGAGCAAATTGAGAAAGCCATTAACAATTTCCCTGCAACCAATGCCCTAGAAATAAAAGATGTATTGTTTATACTTCATATTATATAATGTTTTTCTTTCTTACACTTTTATAAGAATATGAACAGCTGTCACTGTTACAGGAACTGGCACTGTTCTGACAATAAGAAAGCTGTTATAATACATGCCATTATCAATAGAGCTGCAGTGTAAGTTGGCAACTATAAGTCATACATTTGATTAATATGCCTAACAGCATGTCATTTATGCTTTTTGTCTTGTCTCAGTGAATACACAAACTACAAATGGTATCGAATAAATGATTAGACAATGATTTGATTTTAAGTTATTATCAAAATAAGTCTTAAAAGTTTGCTGTGCTGAAGCTGGAAGTCACATAGAGCTACTGCAAAAATGTTACGCTTAAAACAAATTTGGTTAGGGATAAGTGGTTACTTATCGCCTTCACCTCAGTAATGAGGTGTTTACAACCTGAAGTTTTTGAATGTTATGGTACTGCAGAGAGTGTTACTCAATATGTTTTGATCGATTTCTTTCATGGCCATTGCAAGCTTTACATTTCCCAGCTAAACTTTAAATCAGATTGGGTGCCAAATTCCTACAATTCTGTTATCCCATGGGGCATATTTGGAGTGGTCACTGGAAGAAAGTTTATTAACAGATACTTTTTTATTTTTTAAAAAATACATACTACTATTCTTGTAAGTAAACGTCATGGAGACACAATCATATGTGCTAGCACAACAGGAAGTACAGATGTGGACACAAATTTGGAAGTAATTAAGTGCAGTTTATTAGTTATTCTGGCCATAATGGAGCACACTTGATGTAGTAATGTTTGCATGCTTCTCGGAATGTTGTGGTAGTAAGGAAGTTTCACAGCTGTACACTGCTGTTGCTGCTGCCGGAACATTCTAAACCTTACCACTGCATTGTACAAGAATTTACACTTACAGGAAGAATGCCATTTTTGTCAAGTAAATAAAAGTAAAATAAATCTTGTAATAGTTACTGTTCTTATCAAAACACAGCGCATATAGACAGCATTATTATTTTAGTTTGTGTTTCTTAAAAAGTTTGTTTTAGATTGATCTGATTTGACACATTGCAAAAATGTATGACTCCAAGCTCCCTTCAGTTTCTGTTCTCATCTCCAGCATGTTGCCCTAGCTCTGGGAAAATAAATGCATTTTATCTGATGTATAGAAATACTTATGTAGTCATTTCCATGTGAAAATTAGAAATTTTACTAGACTTAGTGGCCTGTTTTGGGCTTTGCATATTTCAACCCACCTCTTATATATGAGCTCTTTTTCAAATTTCCTTGACAACTTTGGATAGCCTTAGTATATCTGTCCATTTACATGCATACATTTTGATTCTGAGCAAATGCCTCTGCCCTCCATTTACTTTCTCTATCCCCCAATGAGTCCCATTTAATCTCTTATGCCTATTTTTAACTCCCTCTATATTTTGGCTTCTAAATCATTTCTTACTTCTGATTATATTCTATCTAGTTTTCTTCAGTAGTACCTAACCTTACCCTCTCTGTTTTCTACCCTTTTTATCATATCTTTATCTTGGTTTACTGTGCATTTCTCTTTCCTTGTGCCTCGTCACCTGATTAGGGAGTTCATACTATCTGCCCTTGTTTGTGTATAATTTTCAGTACTAATGGTTACAGTCCCACGCCTAATGGTTACGGTTACATTTTGCCATCCTCCCTACCCCTTATACAATGTGCTTGTAATGCTGCATCACTTCAAAAGGTGTTCCTTGGGTTAGAACGATTAGAATTTGAATGCCATCCCCTCCTGAGCACCACCCTTAAAAAAAAAATTCTCTCTTTCCACTGACTCGTATAGCTGCTGGACTATTTTTATTTTTTTTAATTTTATGGCTTCCTTACGTGCCTATATCTAGTTTTGTTTTACTTCCTGCCTCTGATCATCTACACTGTATACTACTGAGATTGCCACACTAACACTCTTACCTCTTACATCAAGGCTTGCAAAAAATTATTAACGCAGTCTAAATAAAACAGTCTTGTTGCTGTCTTTTGTAGTCTGAATTTCTTGAGAATATTTTTCCGCTTCCCTCTGCATGATCATGTCTGTATTACTGACTAGCATTCCTCTATTTATCAAGTGTCCTGGATCTTCTCATTCTTCTCGTATGCTGTCACCATGACACATATTTGATCCTGCCTTCCATTTTCTGTTAATTACTTGCTCATATTTCTAGTCTTCCTCCTTCATGTCCACATCAGTTTGTTGACTTAGTTTCACTTTTGCTCTGTTCCCAAGTTTTCTTTTAGTCTTCTGGTTTGTTTCTCCATCTCTTTCTTTCTCTCCTGCTTTTTCTAATGGAAAACCAGGAGACATTTTATAGATAGTCTCTCTCGCTCTCTCTCTTACCAGACCAGTGTCTGTGTCAGTTTCTCCCCCTCACTTCTCTCCTCTCTTTTTCTCCATTGTATTATGCTGCATATATTGTCTGTATCTGTCTGTCTCTTTGATGTCTGTCTCAGCTTCCACAACAAGACTTTTGGCCGGTTGGGAAAAACACTTTAAACATTGCTGTGTACATCAGGAGAAATTTCAAGTTTTGCTAATGGCATATCTTAAACAAAGGCACAAACTTATTTCTTTTCTGCCTTGTCTCCACCAGATAATCCTGGTTTACAAAAATCCTTCTTTCACACACCAAGGGCCTTTCCCTTTTGCCATAGGACAGATAAGATTTGTTCTTTCAACTGGCAATTCTGTACTTTCATTGTTGTGGGTGTCAGGAATATTGTGGCTCTTAGGAAATGAACCAATAAATCTGCCATGTAAACTCTGTGGGCTCTGTCCAAAGATATTTTATCATACGGTAGTCCAGTCCATTGATTCAAATGTTCAATCATATTTCCCCTCTGTTCCTATGGGGACACTTATGAAACATAGATTTTCTCTCCAGTATCTGTCCTTTAGCTCCATCAACTTTCCCTTCATCCACTCATGCAATGCCTTGAGGTTGGCCAGCCTAATAATGTGGTCATTTTCAGTTTACTTCAACAACTCAACATCATCGGATGTGTGATGTAAGTCCATTTTCTATCTCCTCTGATCTTTCAACTGTTTATAGTTCAGCACCACACCAGAGGTCCAGCCAACTATATCATTTTATGTGATCTGGTATTATTTCAGTTTCATAGCAGTTTTTGTTTATTGTAGACCACACAGGTCATCCAGAAATGAGCTGCCTTAATATAGAAGCCATAATTACTATCTGTCCATTTAACAAGCACCAGTTCAAAACATTTTATAGACTGACTGTTATTTTACAGGTAACTTATTCTGTAACAGCAAAACATATTCTTGTAAAAAGCATGCCTCTTTTGGAGGTATTATTTCATAATAAAATGGACTTTATATTAAAATTTCTAGTTTGAATGTCACTGGGATGTACACTGGCATTTAAACTATCTTATAATAGGTAGGAGCATATAGATGTTTATAATGTTAGCTTGCCAAATGAAGCATTTCATTGCAGAAGCATAAGACTTAATTTTTTTGGTTCAACTCAAAATGTGATGGTAGTGTGACTTTATATTACAATTTGCTGTACCTTGTTTGCTATGGCCTGTACAGAATATGAAGCTTTGCATCATGGAAAAGCATTTGATTGGCAACATGAGAAAATGTTCATCTTTCCAGAATGAAATGCTGTTCTTTGTTTTATTTTTAAACTTGAATATTGCTAAATTATGTTAGGTTTGCTGTATAATAAAGTGCACATTTGCTGCGTAATACTGAAGATATCTGCCAGGTTGTACCTCAGAATTGTTTTAGTGTTGAAGAGAAGTATATGGAAATGAACTAGATGAAACACAGTTTATGGAGTTGCACAATTCTTAGTGCTTGTAGGATAATGTAGTTTGTACAGATGAGTAATGGGGTGTTTGCCACCTACAGAGGAGGTGCAAGGGAACTACTGCAATTTTTTTTTGTTTTGTTTGCTGTTGATTAAGCTCTTAGATTGGTATGGCAGTTTCTGTATGCTTTTAATTAGTTATGATATGGCGTGTGTGTGTATGTGTGTGTGTGTGTGTGTGTGTGTGTGTGTGTGTGTGTGTGTGTGTGTGTGTGTGTGTATGTGGGGTTGGTCAGTTTACCAAATTTTCATCAGTATGAACTGTTGCTGTCATGAATGTGATTTCCCTGACTTTTGTTAAGTTGACATTTGATTTATAAATGATTCCATAATAATCTACGAAGAAACCCTTATGTGCAAAATGCAACTTTCCTACCTATAAGCAACATTGCACAGTTGGGTGTGTTTCAGTCAACCCAAATAACACATATTAGATAGTAAAGGAAATCTGTTGGAAGACGTTCCTCTCAATGTTTTCAGGAGGTCTAATATTTATTTCGGAATAAAAAGCAAAACTTAAAATTATACTCAACAGCAGATTGATAAAAGTTTTTTAAAGATTTAAACACTTCTAGCAGCAAGAATATGTCCCAGATAGTAAAAATTCTAGTAGTCTAATATATTGATTTTTATTTTTAGTCTGAACAGTTCCACAAACAAGAGTATGTTCCTGATGGTAAAAGTTCTATTAGTCTAAAAGCATTGTTGTTTTTTTAGATTGAGTTTAAACAATTACTTTCAATCAAGTCTGCAACTTATGGGTATGTAAAACTTTAAAATGTGTAACTTTATTTAAACTCTTGAACTTTAAAATGTGTTACTTCATTTAAGCTCAGGCATTGCTATCTTCAGTTTTCCAAAATGCATAACAGTGTGTAATTAGAATTTCTGATCGTGCTTTTGGTAAAATGCCAGTGGTATGATGCATGGCAGCCTCGTGGCATGAGCACCGGAACCATAGAGCGAGGGGGGAGAGGAGCCCCCCCACTTATGCAGATCATCCATACCTCCCAACTGTCCCATATTATGTCTTTATTTTTGAAAAAATTTCATTTTCCGCACTTTAGCTAACGTCATCGCACGCGCGATGACGTCAGCTCATCCAGCTTGTCAAGTTGAGCTCACAGCGCGTATTTCCGGGTTTCTGGCTGGAACAGATGGTTAGATTTAGCTGTGAAGGGTTTCTGGCTGGTTTTTGCACATGGAAATGGACAGTTATATTTAGCTGTGAAGGATTTATTTTCAGAAGCTGCCTGCTGCCTGGGTGAAAGCTGCTGCTACTCAGAGGATGGAGTCTGGACTGTTATTTTCAGAGTGAGTAAGCAGACGTGTGTGCGTGTGTGTGCATGTGTGCATGTGTGTGCATGTGTGTGTGTGTGTGTGTGTGTGTGTGTGTGTGTGTGTGTGTGTGTGTGTGTGTGTGTGTGTGTGTGTGTGTGTCTGTGTATGGGTTAGGAATTATAATTATGTTGTTGTTGTGTCTTTTGGCTTATCCCGGTTAGGGGTCGCCACAGCGGAACTCCGGTCCGCTAAAGTTTGGTAGTGGATTTTTACATGCTGCGTAACCAGCCCTGATGCACAACCTTCAACGAAGGCACGCCCATTCACGCATGCCTCCACACAGAAGATGCTCTAGCTGAGAATAGAATGGTATTTGTTGGAAAAGTAGAAAATTTCCCAAATGGGGGTATAATAAAAGGTACATGAACTCTATCAAATGCTTTGGATATTGTTTCTTTCTTGTATTTATTGTGATTATAGCAGACTGATAATGTTTCCTGGGGCATGTTGTCATCTTGTGCCCATATTCTTTTATAAGTGCTCTTTCCATAAATCCTGGCTGGTGTTTTGAAGTTATATGCAGTATATATTGTTTGAATCTGTTGGCTAGTGTTGCAATTACTAAAGTGATATCTCAGTTAATTCTAGATGTTGATCCATAGTTGTAAATTAATCTGGGGTTTCTTCCTGGCTTTGAAACGAATATAGTTGACCTGTTCAGCTATAGGCTACTGATACTGTATTCGGGAATATAATGAAGAGCATTGCTAAGATTGTGTCCTGTTTTATCTTTGTATATTTTATAAAATGTTGTTTTGCATTCATCTGGACCTAGTGTTTCTCCTAAGTTCAACAGGTGAATCACTTCTTGGTCTTCTTAAAGAGGTATGTCATGTTATCCTTTCTATTTGGCTTCTGTGGGTGGCATCTCACCTTTAAAACTGTTTAGATAGTACACAGCAGTCATTTTTCATTATTTCAGCCATCTTTTATTCCTCTTTACACTTCTCTAAGAGAGAATTAAGGTTAGCATAGTTAATTGCTTCTTCCTCTGTTCCAAATGTAAGATTTTAGGTTTATCTACTTTCAGAATATTGGCAAGTAATCTTGATTTTATCTGCCACTATTCTGTAGAAAAAGTTATATGTGAAATGGTAGATCTTGTGCTAATTTCATTTGGCCCATTTTATTTCTATCATCATTTTTATGTAGTTTTACAAAGATTTTTACCTTGATTTCTAACTTCTTAATTGCATTATTTTGCATCTTGTTACGATAAGAAGCTATATTAATTACCCTTCATCTTTTTACTGCTTTTAGGCTGCCCATCTTATATCTAGTTTAATGTTTGCTCCATTGGGATAATGTGAACCCAATCTAGGCATTCATTAATCTATTTTCAACTTGTTCATCATCCCTTAGGGATTCATTTGTTTGCCATTCAACATGCTTGGGAATCTTATTTTTTTCTTATTTCTTTTCAGTTTTATGATTAGCTCTATAATTGCTTGGTCAGATATAGTTATATGTTCTACCAGGATCTCTCATTTTCACAAGTTAGTTGGTTAGTGATAAGAAAATAGTCTGTTCTGGACATTTTATGAGATGCCAAGTAGTAAGACTATCTCCACTCTGTGGAATGCAGTTTTCTATATGGTTCTGACAGATCGTGTGATCTAAAGTAGTCCCTCATGGTTTCTGTGTTAACTTCATCCTGTTTGAGTCTAGCATTCAATCTACCTACAATTGGGTCAAAGATTGTATTCTATTCTCCAGCTAGTAAGTCCATATATTCTATGTTTCTCTAAAATCTGACCTAGTGTTTGTAATTGGCTAAGCTTAAAATGTCCTCCAAGTGAACCTATGTTGTGGTAGTAAATAGTTATAACAAAATTACCCTTTTTAGTTCACTAAGTGCCCCTGTCACCCGCCACCCCCCCCCCCAGTCTTTAACAGCTTCCGGTGCCTATGCCTCGTGGCACAGTGGTAGCATCTATGCCTCACAGATCCACTCATTCTTTGTGAAGTCTATGTGTTTGCATATGCCTGTATGAGTATTTGTTGTACTCCATGTTCCTGTCACCTCAGGAAAAATATGCTGATTGATTTTCTACACTAAATTTTCCAAATATGTTGCATTCAGCTTGTTATTGTAGCTTGTCTTGTGACTGAACAGGATCCAAAAGGGATAAGTTCACTTGCAAAGTTTACAGTTAAATATAAGGTTACAAAGGTATTTCTAGGCCTTACAAAAGCCTTTAACTTTGTCAGCCACAACCTGCTAAATCATGTCCTCCTAGCTATAGAAATTAGTGAAACAGCCACTTGCTGGTTCAGCTATTTTCCTTCCACCAAACACTTGAAAGTGAACATTGGATCATTATTAACTTGCTCAGCATACATCACTAAAGGATCACTTCTATCTCTTTTACTTTTCTGCATATTTATTAATAACTTATGCTCCAACCTACCTGCACCACCAATAATTGTATATGCAGATGACATGGTTATCCAGCAGTCAGATCACTCCCCAGGTACCATCAAGCTACAAGTAGGAAAAAGATATGGATGAGCTAGCTAAACTCTTGCCTTACAAACCATAAATTCCTATTATATGCCAAAAATCAAAAGCTACACTATTCAGCACATTTCAAAACCTTTTCAGAATTCTTAACATCTAGCAAGTTCGTATCAACACATGACTCCCCAGAGAAACTGTAACATGTTTCCAATACCTGGGGCTTTGCTAGATCAAAGATTAAATGTCCATCACTACACTGAAATGACACAGACAAAAATAAACAAACTTATCTTCTGGTCTTAGAAAATATCACATTCATATGGTTAAAATGTAGATTAGCAATAAAAAAGGAACACTCATGGCCCAACTCAAATATGGACTTCCGCTAATTGCTACTGCTTCTCAAAAGACATCAACACTATGCAATCATTAGCAAACAAAATCAGCCGATTTTTACAATTTCTCCCATACAGTAGCATAACTGCAACCTTTTAATAAATGCTAAGTGGCTACAAATAAAACAAAGGGCAGATTTACTTTTAGATTCCTTCCTTATAGGCAGAATAAAAATGAAATATTCAGCTATTCAGCTAGTCGTCTCATAATCAGACAGTACAACTAACACCACTACTCCCACAATTCTAGCACACAATTGCTATGAACCCCATGTTTCCAAAATTCAAAAGGATAAGAATTTTGCTGACAGATTGTTTTTCAAATCAAATCAATACAAAGCAGAACCTCCTTCCCTCTTGCAAGTAACATATATTTGGAATATCAGCTTTTCTTATTGACTCTGAGGATGTATCAGAGAGGGACATATGGTTGTTGGTTCCAGAGATTTCTACCTGTGGGACAGAACAGACCGAGATTGCAGCAAATAAAAACACATATTTAAAGATGGTTGGGAGGTATTATTCATGACCTAGTTTTAGCCCGAATCAGTGACTTTTTTTGTTTGACTGAATATGTGTTATCTGTTTATTCACTTACACTGCCTGATGAACGTGTTTTGCTCTACATTAATTTGCTTCATTGTTTGTTATGTGTTTCTCTTTCAGCAATGTGATCACCAGTGAGAAACCAGTAAAGGGTTCTGTTTTATCAGTTTGTATGCAATTTTCTTTTTTTGTATTTTGTTAGACCTTATTGGTTAAGTTGGAACATATGATTTTATTGCAAACTTTTTTTAATGTGGTTGTGACATATTTCATTTGGTCTGATGAAGTTCAAAGTTATTAAAGAATGAAAGCGCTTACCTATTCATGTCTTCTGTTTCATGTATTGCAGTCGTCAGTTGCCTGTTGAGGTACATTGCACTCTGCCATTGTGTTTTTTGTTTTATTTAGTTCATGTTCCTGCTTTGTTGGCTGTTTTCATTTTTGTTTGTCATTGGTTCCAGCTGAGTGGTGTTGCAGAGTTTTCACATTATGGCACAGGAAGAAGCTATCATGAATCTATCTGGGCATCCTGTACCTGCAGATTTTGTCTCGTTCATTCAATCAGTTCAGGAGCTGTTAGCTCACACTTAAGCAGCTTTTTCTAAGCTGACTCATGCCTTGCCTGTACCCGGTCATCAAGGGAGAGTGTATTATTCTAACAGAGCATCTAATGAAAGTTTGGAGAGAACTCTGGTGGCTGATTCTCTGTCTCATGCTTCTAATATCGGCACCATGGAGGAACTTATCACTGGTACGGTCAACCCTTTCATTTCAGTCAGCTCACATGCAGGTGCGCACACTGAAGGAGTTTTTTTTCTGAAATTACCAATACCACTTTAAGTATTAACATTTATGAATTGGAGTCAAAGCTATTCAAATTAAAATCCTTGGAACTTGAAATTTTTTATTTTGAACATTGTATAGATATTCAATAAGCCCCTATGGGACTTTGTCTGCACAAATTTCCAAATGGAATTGACAACAAATTTGGACTTCATGATATTTTAGTCGATCTATTTAACAACATAAGATTTGCCTTTACTAAGACACTTAATTAATCATAATGCTGTTTACATTGAGACTTAACATTCTCAGATCAGGAGTTCGGATTTCAGTATTAGGCAGAGTTGATTATTCAATCGGTGGTCTTCTCTTTATTATAGAGTTTTTGCCAAAATTAATAGGCATGTGGCTATCATTGTTGCATGTAAGAAGAAGAAGATAGCCAGAGATGCAGTAAGTTATTTAAATAAATATGCATATCTGTTACCATCTAAAACTGCATAGACTTTTCACCCTAATGAGAATTCTAGTATACATGATAATTGTCATGTTAACAATGACAGTTCTGGTTTCCATTCCACAGATTTTGCCTCTGACTTCCCCCTCTAGCTGAAAATAATGCTTCAGCATGCAACAATATAGATGATATTTCTAGCTTGCCTCATACTACATCATTTTATTTCAAGTAGTAATAACTTGGCTTTATAGCAGGATTTTGTGCAGCTGCACCAGATAAGTTTTTCCCCTTTGGGAGGATGAACAAGGCAAGAGGTCGGGGGTGACAGAAGACAAATTAGACTGTCCACTGTTCAACTTAAGTAATGTTTTTTTTAGCTGAATGTCATAACAGGTTGTTAAATAAAGACTTTTCTTTTATCCCAGTGAAGTGTACAAATGCAGTGCAATTTGAAGTGGACTTTAGGCTTTTTGTTAGGAAACTTAATTTGCAGTTTATATTAAATAGTGTTGAATGTTTTAACAATGGTAATTCTAATTTGCTGCATAAGAAGAGCACTTACAATCCATCTCTACATAACACATTGAGTTCCTTTCAAGATGTGTATATTAATGATTTTAAGAAGCTACTTATAAATGTTATAATTTGAACAAGCAAGAATTAGACACATCTAATATATTTAAACACAATAAACAACTACAAATTATAAAAGCGGACAAGGGTAATGGAGTTGTGATTATGGAGACTGATAGATATGTAGAGGGTATTAAAGTCATAGTATCACACACTGAATGCTATAGATTAGTTAATAACCTTACATGATATTACAGTTTTGAAGATTGATTTGCTGTTTTTAGATCTCCTGAAACAAGGTTTCATTGACTTTGTCACTTTTGAATTTTTAAAGAATGATAATCTCAGAGCAAGTCTGATTTTTTGGTATACTCAAAATTCACAAAGATGCTTCTAATTGGCTGTTCAGACCTACTGCCTTAGCTCACGGTAGTAAAATTGAAGATATACCCATTTACTTGGATAGTGTCTTGAATCTAATAGTTCAAAGTTCTCCCTTTTCTGTGGTATGGAAACTATGTTAATCACTATGGATATCAGTAATAAAGAATTGGTAAAACGCTCAGACCATCAAACCAATAAACTCAGAAAAAAGTAAATGGTCTGGGCACACTGGAACAGGCTGTAAACTATTTAATTGGTAAAACAAAACAAGATACAAGCACTTTCACCCTGCTAAAGTGCTGGGCTTTTTCAAGTAAATGACGTACTTCACTTGGTCTGATGAAGTTCGAAGCTATTAAAGAATGAGAACGCTTACCTATTCATGTCTTCTGTTTCATGTATTGCAGTCTTCAGTTGCCTATTGAGATACATTACATTTTGCCACTGTGGTTTTTGTTTTATTCAGTTATTTTACTGTTTCTTTTATATGAAATCAAATTTTATATTTTCATATGTAGTAACTCCTGGAAGTTTGATAGGCAATAATCTTTAAGTTTTGGTGTTATTGGAGGATGTTAGTGTGAAGAATGGTTTCTTTTCATTGCACTTCTTAAGTGTAAATAAAATTATTATTATTATTTTTTTTTTTTTTACATTTAGTAAGAGTTGGACATTATAGAGCCATGTTTCCACAGAGAGCAGGGATTCCTGGGTTTTATGATATCATTTTACCAGGGACTCTGCTACATAGATTAGGATTGAGTCAGTGTATTGAATGATAGAGACCGGTGTATTCATTTTTGGAGATCATTAATGAAAATGTTGAATAGAAGTGGGCCTAGAATGGAACTATTGGGTATGCTTATTGATACAGGAAGATAAGTTATTTTTCCATTTCACAGCTTGCTGTCTATCAGCTAGATAACTGGAGAACTAGGAAATAGAAGAGAAGTTTAATCCTAAGGACTGGAGCCTATTAAGGAGATTTGAGCATGGTACAGTATCAAAGGTCTTGGAAAGGTCAAGGAATATGGCAGAGATAAAAATTCCAGCATTCCTGTGTGAACTAACAGAAGGACCATAACTGAAGAGGGCTGAGGTGGTACAATGGTGAGGGTGGAAGCCATGTTGAGTTGGGTAGAGAAGATTATTGCTGAGTATGGGAATAAGTAGCTACTGCTGAATACATTTTTTCTAGAATTTTAGACAAACAGGAGATGCTTGCAATGTGGTAATAGTTTGTGAAGTCATTTGATTTACCTCTTCTGTGGAGTGGGCATATATAGAATTTCTTCCAGTGCTGGAACATAGTTTTTTTTTTTTTGATTGACTTGTTAATTAAGATAAAGATTGGGAAGGCTAGTGCTTCTGTTGCTATTTCAGTCTATCCCTGGAGAGGTTATCTGGGATGAATGTGGTAGATTTTAATTTAAGGAGGAGTTTTTTGATATATGAAGTTGGAGTAGGTTGGCAAGATATTTTAGGGTCTATATTAGATGACTGAATGCTTAAAAAAGTGAACAGTGATTAATCGACCCTATGTAAGCAAAAGCTTATAATTTTAAACTGTCAGAACAGCAAATTTTTTTCCTAGGTAAAAAAAAAATCGCTGTTCCAAAAACAAAAAAAAAAAAACACTTTAAACATTACATTAAGTGGGGGGGCTTCACCCCCACACTCCCCCACTTAAGTATACCAACTCAGAGACCGCACTACAGTGCCAAAAATGGCAAAGTAATGAAGCGGCCAAGCAAATTCTTTCCCAGGGAAAGAATTTGCTTAAAAGCTGCTTTGATCTGTTGCCATTTCCATCTTTTGAGTTTGACCAAGATGCATTTGAAAGAATGCGTCTTTGGTCTTCTAATAGGGAACCATTATTTTATTATGGGAATCATTACTGTTATGCTTACGTGAGGTGGGGGGGTTGAGTCATTTAAGAGTGAAGTTAAATTTGTAATGAAGAATGAGTTAAATTGGCTTGCTATGACCTCTAATTTATTATTTGTTGAAGGGGTGGCTGTGTGGTATGTCTGGGAGAGATGAGCTTGTTTAGTGATGACCAGAATATTTTAGGATTAGTTTGGTTAGTATTTGGTAAGTTGGTATAAAAGTATTTTTGTTGGGTTCAGTCTTACTTTTGTCTCTTTTTATGAGATGTGTGTAAGTATTAAGGTTGTTAATAGAGTTGTTTTATTTCAAATAGTCCAAGCTTTATCTCTTTCATTCACTAGCTGCTATGTTTTCTAGTTAGCCAAGGAGCTATGTGAATTTTACTTATTTGTCCCTGAGCAATTTTTTTGAGTATATTTAAAATATGGTATTTAACAGTATTACAGCCTCATCCATTAGGGGAGTTTTTAGTATTTGCCAGTTGACAAACTTCAGCAGTGTTTCTTCAGAACATAAAAGACATTATCCAGTTAACAGCTATCTCCACAAACTTTCAAGTTTCCAGTGTGACATCACACAGCCAAGAAGCAAGGAAAAGGTTAAAAAGCTACAGACAACAAGACACATTCTTCCAGGATCATAAAGTTATATAAGACTTTATATGCACTTTTTAATTAACAGCTCAAGAAAGTTTAAATTCATCATTAAAAGTCATTTGCATACCTGTTGTATAAACATATCAAGTAATACTTCTACAGTTAGGACATCGGTAAATCTTTGGTTTAAAGTTAATACCTGGGTAAAGCAGTCTAAAAAACTATGTTCTAGAAATGCTCTTTTAAAGTTAAAGGTTATTAGTTCAGGAATGTTAAATATGTCTAAACATGAAAGGATTTACTCACAGAAGCAGGTTATCAGTACAGTTTCACTTAAATAACACAAATTCTTGTGTACATATAATTCAAAGTGTAGAATTAAGTTGCAGTATTAAACATATAGACATCAACACTGTTAATGTACATTACATGCAAGCAATGTCTCAAGTTCACATTACTTCACCTAGTTTCTTATTTTCAGAAGCAAGTGCAAATATTGCACTGAGGGGTGATAAGAAGAATCGGGTCTATATTGAATTAGCAAATGCTTAAAAAAGTCAACACTGATTCATCGACCCTATTTCAGTGAACACTGAAAATTCTGAACACCCGGAACAGCGAATTTTTTCTCAGGGAAAAAAATCGCTGGGCTGGTTTCGGGACTTTGCCATTTCCTCCACTGTGGTGCGATCTCGGAGTTGGTATATTTACGTAGGGGGTGTGGGGGGGCACAGCCCCTAACATTAAATACTGTTTTAAGTTTTTATTTATTCTTTTTCTTTCACCTTCTTTGTGACCCAACCCTAAACAGTCTTAATCATAATAATCCATCTACATTGTCTTCTCCCATCTACCCTCCCAACACTATGACGTCCTTCAACTCCTGTCAGGCAGCAACCAACTCCACATCCACCTTCATCCTTAAACCTGTACCAACTAATACCATCAAAACACAACTCCTGAAACACAAGCCCAGCTCCAACGCAGCTGATAACCTGCCCACAGAATATCTAAAACTAGCAGCCAGAGTCATTGCCTATCCCATCAATATTCTCATCAACAGATCCATTCTAGAATCGTATGCCTCAACACTATGAAAAAAGGCATTTATTCTACCTCTCCACAAAGGCAGAAACTCTACAGACATCTCCAACTATTGTCCTATAGCTATCCTCTGGGTTCCTATTAGAATGACGAAAACACATTTTGTCGAATGCATTTTCGTTGACACATACAGAGTGAACATGCAATAAAGTGAAGTAGCTGTTTAGTGAATTCTTTCCCTGGGAAAGACGTCACTTGACCACTTCATTGCTTTGCCATGTTCTGCAGTGTAGTGTGGTCCCTTGTCCGGTATTGCTCCCGAGCGTGAACGTGCAACAGTTACTGACCTTAGGGTTAGGGTGCGGGTTAAGGTAAGTGCATATGTATGAAAGTGTTTGCTGTTTGTTTTTTTTGCATTAAATATATGGTTGAGTTCCGTGTGTATGTGTTTTCAGCTGTTTACTTTGTTTTGGTGGGGTAGAATTAGGGTTAAGGTAAGTGTGTATGTGTTTGGAACTGTTTACATAAATGTGCAAGAGTTACTGACCTTAGGCTTAGGGTGTGGGTTAAGGTAAGTGCATATGTTTTAAAATGTTTACTTTTTTTTTCCCGCTAGATGTATGGTTGGGTTACGTGTATATGTGTATTCAGTTGTTTACTGTTTTTTTTTTTTGGGGGGGGTACAATTAGGGTTAGGGTATGTGTGTATGTGTTTGGAAGTGCTTAATGTTTTTTTTTTTTTTTTTGGTTGGAACAGCGATTTCTTTCCCTAGGAAAGAAATCGCTGTTCTGTGGTTTCGACATTTTCAGCTTTCACTGAAAATGTGTTGATGAAACATCGTTCACTGTTTTCAGCATTCGATGTTTCAATATAGACCCCTATCCTCTCACCCATCTCTATCTAAGCTCCTTGCAAGATGTATACATGTACAACTTCTAAGCTTTCTTCTTAAAAACAAATTTTATCCCCCACACAGCATTGGTATAGATCTGGTCATAGAACTACGACTGCCTTAATATTTTTTATGGATACCATCAACAAAGCCTGTGACTCTGGTAAAATTGTCTCTTCCCTATTTCTTGACTTAGCAAAAACATTTGATACCATCTCTCACCCCTCACTCTTAACTCATCTCTCAAAAATTGGTCTCTACCCCACTCTCTAAACTGGTTCTCAAGTTACCTATTGGACAGGCAACAGGCAGTTAAATGGCAGAACTCCCTCTTTCCATATCTTCACAACTCTACCTGAGTTCCCCAAGGCTCTATATTAGGTCTTCTCCTATTTAATATCTTTATTAATTGTCTCAAGTCCTCATCTACTCAAGGATCTCTCCTACAATATGCAGACGGCTCTAGTATTATCTGTTCTGCTGATTCTGTGTCTCATCTTTGACAAGTCACTCAGTATGCAAATACCTCTATAGAGACCTGACTCAGCAACAATCATCTGACACTTAATCCACACAAAAACAAACTAATTCTATTTAACCCTAAGAAGATCCTCTCCTAAGTAAAACTCAGTTCACCACACAGTCTCACAGCAACACATTAATTGAAGTTGCTAGCTCTACTAAATTACTGGAAGTAATAATAGATGAACATATAAAATTTGAACTGCACATACAACATAATATTAACAAAACACACTAAAAACTAGGCATCCTCTACCAGCTCAAATACTTTCTTAACCTGTCCACTAAACAAACCCTGGAGACCACCTATTTACTTCCCTCCCTTATCCATGGCGCCCCATTAATCACCAACCTACAATGCTCCCGAATAACTAAGCTAGAAGCAGCCTATAACAAAGTCGCTACATTTGCTACAAACACTAAATATTCTAGTCACCACTGTACACCCTTCCACTTCCTAAACTGGCTAGAACTTCCACATCACCTCTTTTACTTGCAGTTGACAACTACACAAACATTAATCTACAAACCTTTCCTCTGCCCTGCCCTTAGTTCTATATTTAGCAACTACCTACCCAAAAGATCCCTCAGATTTGAAAATAAACAACTTTTGCTAGTGCATAAACCTACCCTACCTGCTGGCCAATGTCCATAGTCTTACTCTGTAGTCAGAGCCTGGAATTCCCTTTCTTTTACAATAAGAAACAATAAAAACCTGGCATCATTCAAAACGTCTTTACAATAGTACCTTTCTACATCCGGGAACTGTACTTGCACCAAATCTCCACCTTTTAAATCCTGACGTCCTCTACCTCATGAATATATTCTGGTAACTTTTTCACTCAGCTACCATAATGTTCTTTATCTATCCCAAATCAAACCTAATCTTTATATTGTCTTCAGACAATGTAGCTATAGTTTTGCAGAAGCTGTAGATACTGTAATGTTAGCCTTTTTCCTTATATGTTGTCTCACTCTGTAACCTAAGTTTCATATTATTGTAACTGTTGACAAATTTAACTTTACATTTAGTTTAACTAATCTGTCAATTATTCATCTGTTTTGTGGAGATTGTATTAATTGTTTTTATTTGTCTATGCTCATGTCTGTGGAGCTTTTCTTCCCGGGCATCCACTGAAAATGGGCTCTTCTGGAGCAGTGGACTATCCTGGTAAACAAATGCCAAGAAATAAATAAATAAGTTTTTGTCTGGATATTATTGCTACTTCACCTGCCTTTTTCTCTTTTTTCTGTCTTGCCTGGGGATATGACAACCATGAACAACCTGCTGATCATGAATTTGCTATTGTAGCCATATCTCTGTCGCAATGATTATGACTGGTAGGTGCTGTGCAAGCCATGCATGTACTTCTGACAGATTGTTGCAGATGTTTCTGAGGTTAGCAGTGAAGGGTAACAGTCCATTAGGCTGATTAGAGTAAGGTAGTGAAGCTGAGGGGGTGCGGACTGGTCCTGGGGTGGGATGAATATCCCCTGACAGAGTTAGTTTTAAAGGAAATGCTGCTTGTGGGTAGAACCATCTCGCTTTTTTATTTTTGGTTGAGAGATGAGGTTATTTTATTTATATATATATATATATATATATATATATATATATATATATATATATATTTTTTTTTTTTGTGAACCAAGTGGAAAATGGGGGAAATTGTACTTGAAGAGGAGTATATCTGGAACATGGTAAAGAGGGTAGCATTTATTTTTAAGTTTGAGTGATTTTTATTGGTGTGGTATTCATGAGCTGTGGGAGATGGAAAGTGAGCTTTAAATGTTAGGCACTGGAAGGAAGGTATCTGGGCAAGGAGATAAAATGAAATGGGCTCAGCTTGGTACCGAAATTCACAAAGGAGGAATGTGAAATGCATTGTATGATGTAAGGAGGCTAGAAACAGTAGGTATGAAGTACAGAGGGTAGGGTAGAACTGTAGAAGAATATTTGGAGATATACTAGGGTCAGTGTGAATTGAACTTGTCATGAGACCCAACTATATGAAGTTAAATACCTCACCAGTAAACATGACTAACTAGAGATGATGGAAGCTAAAATCTAATTTAGTTTCAGAAATAAATTTTGTACCAGGAAGAAGGAATTCAGATTCAAGCATATTGAACCTAATTATTTTACAGAAGGCAAAGGAAAAAAAATAGATTAAATACATTTGAGCAACATTTCACTGCAGTCGGCTATGGGTGGGAGTCACTTGAACAAGAGCAGAAAAACAGAACAAACCTCTACATGCCACAATTTGGGAGGTTTTTTTTTAATTATGTGTGACAAAATATGCAAATATTGTATACACACAAAAGCCGCAGGTGGAGAGAATTTACATAGTTATTAGAAATTAGGAAAACACAGATTTAAGAAAGTGGTTAGTCAGGAAATGAAGAGAGTATAGATAGTATTAACAGATGGGACTGAATGAGCTACTGTTAGGTAAGAAAGAAAGGATAGAAACATCAGTAAGTCATTGGATAAGCAATACAAACATTTGTATTTCATTTTGTTATCATTCACCTTATAGATCCAGTTTAGCATGTCACAACAGACATAGGAAACATTATCAGTTTGGATTATATCAGGCACACTGCTGCAAAAACAATCGAATCACTTCAAGGTATTAGAGCGCTGCTGAAATTAGTTCGCTTTAACTTATGCAAGAGACATTGGAAATAACAGTGAAAGAGTAAAGAGAAAATATTGCTTGATGTTATCAGAACACCATCGTTCTTCTTTATTATTAACAGCACATGGAAAAGCGGCAAACGAGATCTGAGGTAGCTTAGGGTTGGAGCATTATGCATAAGGGAGAAGCATGAGAACTTTTTGATTACCACAAGCTTTAATAACAGCCAGGTTGGATCCAAGGACAGGATCCAAACCATCAGTTGAGGATAGAATGAAAACCGACATCAAATCATTTATTTTCGTTTTTAAATATGCTTATATTTATTAAGCCTAGAAACATAAAGCACAGGTTGTCATACAGTCAGTACACCTAATCCATATGGGCTAATATTTTTTTCTTTAAAGAGCATGTCTAAAGTGATAAAACAACAGTTATATTTTACATAAAAAAGTATTCACATTCATCCTTCTGCATGCGAACACTCATATGTAAAAATAAAACTTTGTTCAAAGCCACATTTTTAGTAAATTAACATTAAAAAAGCTTTCAATCACACAAGTGTAAACTAGTCATGCCCTATGTATGGTATTAATATTAATATAGTGGGAGGAGGCATGCATATAACTTTGGGGACCGGTATAATTAGAGTGGTAGGTGCTTGTGAAAGAACTATTTAGTTGCAAATCTGTTAAATTAAAAGTTTGGCAAAAAAAACTATTTTTTTTTTGCCAAACTGTTAATTTAACAAATAGGAAATTAAATAATTGTTTCGCAAGCATTTATTTACCATAATCTGTTCTAATTACACTGGCCCCCAAACTGATGTATACACCTCCTCCCACCATATTAATATTAATGCCATAAAGATGTCCAATGATATGACTGGATGTCACAGAGCCAAGGGGAAGGAGAATGCAATAGCTCATAGCAATACTGTGGGGACATCATACACTTATCCATTTAACACCTGATGAGGAATACCTCCCCTCCATTTGTGGGTATGATTGTGGCACAGAAGATGATGACACTGGAATACTCAGGGGGATGTAGACACTGACTTTTACCAACATCTGTAATAACAACACATGTATCTGCATACCTGTGACTAGCACTTGCTCTAAAACTCACTAAAAAGCACTAGGAGGCCTTAATTTGTTACAAGCACTCACCTCTCCTTGGTGATAAGGAGAAAATTGTCATAAGACTAGCCAGCCTACAATTGCAAGTACCTTGCCAAAAAAGTAAGGGAAAACAGCTCTTGTACTATACAAAGAAAGCACCTAACCAAGCATGTCCAAGGGTCAGCTTCCGGTGATTTCTCCTGTCCACCTGGTGAATCTGGGCATACTGGGGCAATGCAGCAATTGCCTCATGTACACAGACAACCCTCTCCTCCTACAACCAAACACTACAACCTGCGAGCAGTGCACTTACATGGCCAAACTGGAAGCAAAGCTCTCTCCACCCAATATTGTGCTAGACAGTCAAGAGAAGAAGGTTAACATCCACACAACACCTCAAACAACACATAGTCCTTTAAAGCCCGCACCACCAAAACCCACACATAGCAACACAAAACCCACATATGCGGAGGCTCTTAACATTAACCTGCCAAGCAACAAGGACCTCTGAAGCTGAAACACAAACAAACACCACCCTCAAACGCAACCAAAGCATCACATAGCTCACAACACCAGTGTGCCACCCAACAGCAGCCCCTAAGCCTGAGGAAAGTGGCAGGCAGTCCCCAGGTTTAATGGCAGGATGTTAGACCCCACAACATGTTAGTAACACTGCAGGAGGTGACAGTGTATCACAAAGTCACATACATGCTGACATTACAGTAATACTTATACAGGGAGAAACCCCCTGCACCTCTACACCAGTATCTCCAAATCCAGATGGACATCTTCAGAATGATGGCACACATTCAGAGGTAACAGTGTCACACTGACACCTTTACAAAGGGGAGCCAGGCACATGAACTTGTTACAGTCACCCAAGGATACATATAAAGAATTTGCTTCCCAGCAGCAAATGTGCCTCGACATTGTTAGGATTCAGAGCACTGCCACAGAGAGTCAGCTGGAAATGGTCAGAGTCCGACAGGGTGTACATGAAGATTTCTAACACTACTTGGAAATGGCAGAGAGTAGGGACACTGTCATGATTACACTAATGAGTAGTATGGTGGTGCACTAAGTGACCAAGTAGGGGGAAGAGGAAGGCGTACCATCTGGACACATGGGGGAAGATCACATGGGACTACAAGAGCTTCTCAAGAAAGTAGTGGAATTAATATGAGGGACAAAACGCACAAAAGATTTCATACAGGCCATGCCAGCATTCATTTCATTTGAGTGTCTGTAGGATCACCTGCATCAAGTAGGCCATGACATCGGACCAACTCATGATCCAGCTCTCATGACACCGCCCTCTTTAAAATCACTTGCACCATCGCCTACCCTATCTTTAGGAAATATTATGTCTGACACATTTGACCTTGAGCTACTATGATTCACTTGTCAAATTTTGGTTACTTAGAATTTGATCTTCATCCAGCAATGCCAATGATTAACTTGAAGGTAAAGAAGTTATTAAATAAAGTAAAAGAAATAGAGTATGTGAGAATGAACACACATTTCAACTACATGCATTTCATTCCAGTAATGGTATTGTGCAAAACTTCATGACAATGTTGGAAAAAGAGCTGTACATCATAATATATGATTGCAGTGATTTACACCATTAATGCTCTATGCATTACCATTGCTACAGCTGGTAATTACATCAAACATAAAACTATTAATACACTCTACTGACACAAACTCTAAACTAACACTGCTGCCATTTCATCCTCATCACTGCACAAATGCTGATATTTTTTGTCCCGGAGGACACAAATTATTGTGTATGACAAAATAGAGTAATCTGATATGCAGTAACTTAACAGAGAACAGTAAGTCAGTTCAAATACATAATAGTTAAAATTTAGGAAAAAATCATAATATAAAAAAACAATATAACACCTTTTTTATTTCATTACAAGGTATGAACTCATTGTATTTACTGAAATAACCCTTCATTAAATGTACCACTGCAGGGGATTTATAGCACGTAGTCTTATGTACACCACTTCAGCTTAATTTCTTGTGCAAAATAGTTAGAAATGTTACTAAAGTAATGTCAGTGAACAGTTAGGCATAACTTGTATAAACATTTATACTACTAACTATACTTAAAATAAATTATTTAAAGATAAGAAGGAATTCCTGATTAACAGTAATAGTAGACCATGCACCACAAAGTGTATCTCCAAAATATCACTGCATGCATCAGTTATATTGTATGTGTTTTTACAAGAAAGGAAAAACTAACCTGAATGTCATGGTTGATAGTTCTGAACTAGTCATTTCCTCTTTACCTGAGCAGCAGTATGGCATGCATTAGCCTGTTGCATGGGGTGACTAGGGATCCCTTACTGCTGCTGCCAATGGGTCATCATTACTCATATTTGGAGCAGAACTGGGAGCTGCGGTGACATCATGGGTCACTTCACCACCAGACCAGTGGATGATCATATTATGCAGAATGCAACATGCAGTAAACATCCTGCATGCAGGAGTTGAGTCATACTAAAGGGCACCCCAGACTCATCCTGCCATCAAAATATGTTCTTCAGTGTTCAAAACACCTCTCAATGACAGAATGAGTCTGGGGCAGGGCACTGTTGTAACTATCTTTAGCAGCTCCACTTCTCACTGGTGTCATGAGCCATTGCTTCAGTTAATATCCATCACCTTAAAGAAAAAAAAGAGATAGAAAAGGTGAGGGGAGGACAAAACCAAGAACATTTAGCTTAGTATTAAGCAATACATTTCATTATGACTAATTGCATAAAATATCTATGTGTGTGTGTGTGTGCGTGTGTGTGTGTGTGTGTGTGTGTGTGTGTGTGTGTGTGTGTGTGTGTGTGTGTATACAAATAGCTACATATTTCCACTTATCAACAAGATGACAACTGAGCTTCCTACCATGCAGAGAGAGGAGGTACAGTGAGCTAGTGGGTCAGATATGGGCATCATGCACACTGCCAAGATGCTGATCAGAGATATTAGTGATGCACTCCTGTACATCAGACACACTATCTAGCAAGTGATGGAATATTAGCCTTTCCTATTGTAGTAACACTCCACCCATGGACCAGACTGGGGCACTTACTGCAACATGAGTGCAATCTATCACACTGAGTACCTCAGGGAAATGTGCCACCCCATAAAAGGCACACATAGATGTACTGATCCACATGTGTAAACAGTACATCCAGAAACTGCTGCAGTACCCTTGAGGCAGAAGCCTGTGAGATACCCAATGTATCCCATGT